>NC_086000.1:34760886-34770886 GCF_030014385.1 Trichomycterus rosablanca | reverse complement strand
TGCAAAATTGGAAGCACATAATTAGCTTTGTATATTTGATTTATTACACCTGCTAGCAATTATTGTGGCTAAAATACATACATTTTGAAGGGGTGTCTCAATACGTTTGTCCATACAGCATAGCATGTTTTATTTAGCAACCGTTACCTTTCTATTACACTCACTCATTAATAAAAATGTCTTTTTTTTTATTTCAGACTCTTACAAACATTTTAAAACCCCTCCCACAGCAGCAGCAGACAGTGCAGCTCTTCTCCTGCACCCGAAATGAGCAGTTATTATATTCTGCCCACACAGAGATGACTTCACATAAAGCTTTCTTCAGCCTGCATCCCTTCACTGCCTAATTAAAGGTGCACAGCTTCTGTCGGGCTGGGTTAGAGTCGGACCTTCAGCTCCGGCTTATTCAAATGGCGGTCCCAGAGGGACGGATCCAAAGTTGGGTGAGCTGGCAAGCTGTTCTGCACGGCTACGCTAACACCTGCTATTACAGGTTCCGTCTGCCACTCAACCTGGTCCGACGGGGGGCGCAAGGACCACAACAACATTTGTACCTACAAAATTCCTGATTAGCATACCGTAGGGAATAAAGGGCCGAGGAGAATAGAGAGCAGGAGGGAAGAGAAATAGCGGGCGGCCCTCATCAACAATCAACAATGATGTAGTTTATTCAGAGAAAGATGAAGAATACAGTCAATAAAATGTGTACAGATATATATTTTTACAGTTTTATACAGTATTATAAAATGTATTTTTTCTTTTTTTTTCTTTATCCTTATTACTCATCAGATGGGGTCTGGTTTTAATTCAGGTCATAATAATAAAAACAGTGTACCTAAAATAATGTCCCACAAACAATCACATGACCGTGAACCCTTGCTTTTAATGACTGTTGAAACTTTCTGTTGCTGCTGACCAGACTTGCACAACAGTGATACTTCTGCCCTCATCATTGTCATATAACTTCTACTACACTTCAGTTAACTGAAGGTGGCATTTACCTAAAAAGATAAATAAATAAATAAATAAATAAATAAATAAATAAATAAATAAATAAATAAATATAATTAGTAAATAAATAAATATAAAAATATAATAAGTAAATGAATAAAAAATAAATATAAAAATATAATTAGTAAATAAATAAATAAATAAATAATAATAATAATATGTTAAATGTAATATTCTATTCTATTCTATTTTATTCTATTTGAGTCTAAGCAATCCTCATATACAATATATGAACAAACGTATTGGGACGCTCCTTCTAATTATTGAATTCATATGTTTCAGCCACAACAGTTGCTAACAGCTGTAATAAATGAATTATGCAGAGGAAATGATGTGCTTCCAACTGTGCAGCAACAGTTTAGGGAATGCCCTTTCCTGTTCCAGCATGACTGTACCTCTGTGCACAAAGCAAGTTCTATAAAACTCAATTTTAAACCTCACTTAATAGCTCTGGAGTGAACTGCAACATCAACTGAGGCTTTCTTGACCAACATCAGTGCCCAGCCATATAAAAGCTCTTTCGATTGAGTGGGCACAAATTCCCACAGATACGTATACATATTATAGTCATAGTCTTGTAAGAGACCTTCTCAGAAGAGCAGCTGTTGATCACATAGAGGTCACTCTGTTTTGGGCGGCACAGTGGCTAAGTGGGTAGCATCGTCGCCTCATAGCAAGAAGGTCCTGGGTTCGATCCCCAGGTGGGGCGGTCTGGGTCCACTTTATGTGGAGTTGGCATGTTCTCCCCGTGTCTGTGTGGGTTTCATCCGGGAGCTCCGGTTTCCTCCCTCAGTCCAAAGACATGCAAGTGAGGTGAATTGGAGACACTGAATTGTTCATATGTTTGATATAAACTTGTGAAGTGATGAACCTTGTGTAATTAGTAACTACCGGTCCTGTCATGACTGTAACCAAAAGTGTGTAAAACATGACGTTAAAATCCTAATAAACAAACACTCTGTTTTATTAGCATTCGTTTTTGAAACAAGATGTCCAACAAGCTAATGGTCAGGCGTCCAAATACCATAGAGTGAATTTGTATGTGTTTGAAAAAAATCTTTACATTCATTTTGGTTGAACTCTTATTGTATAATTTAAGCTGAAAGCTCTCTGAGTGTTGTTGTCTCAGCAGACCGGGGCACAAACACCGAATTTAACGTCCTAATGATCGGCATTAACAAGCCGACAGCGACCCGGCGCTCGGTTCATGGCTGAGAGCTGAAGGCCTCCGAGCTGTCAGCGTGTCAGGCTTCACCTCGTTCCCGACATCTCACAGGAGCCGCCCTGACAAACAGAGTGCAGCATGGGTAATTCTGTTAAACACCATGCATTTTGTCAGAGCGATGAGGAGGATCATTTGTGAATAATCATGCGATCATGTGACCCATCTTCATCTTTAATCAGTATCTTCATCAGTATCTTAACTGCCCTACCTAGCCTTATTTTTTAATCTACACCTACCATCCAGTTGACCATTGTGGATATACAATAACTGACTGTAGCCTATCCATTGCTTTGCACAGTCACACCACGGTGCACTATTTACAACCAAAACTAAACCTCTGATACCCCCTTTCCACTGACACGGATCTGACCACTGAAAAAAAGAGGTTCCACAAAGTGAACTAGCGTCTAATCTGGCACCACAGAATACTCAGTTTTTCAGCACAAACCGTGACGTCATCTGTGGGCGTGTCACAGTGTCGAGGTTTGGACGAGCCTAGCGCTGAGCAAATCGGCTATTTCGGCGGTGACAGCGAAGTGCAAAACTCTCCTCAGGTCTAACTAAAGAAAACAACAACTGCGACAAACACGTCTACGTCTTCTTATCACCGATAGCTGATCGATGCTTTTTGCATAAAAACTAACATCTGTAACAACAGCACAAATGCTCGCATGTAACCTACACACTCCGTCATCATGTTACTACTCTTTTGTTTCGTTTTGTAACGCCCACCGTTCGGCTTAGTTGCCAAAAACTGGAAATGCGGGTCGGTTCTCTACAAAACACCAAGGTTCGAAGAAACCTGAACAGAACCGGTTCAAGAACCATGGTTCTTTTGATGGAAAAGTGCTAATAGTGTTTTAAATACTGTTTTAACTTACTGGGCTCTTTAGTAGGGACACTTGACCTGTTAGCGCTGGTGGTAGCTGTACAGTTAGAGACTAGAGCTGCCCAGTGTGTGTTGATCTTCCTCTAGTCTTTAATCAGTGGACATTTTTTGATAACAAGACACGGCTGTCTTTATAATTTTTGGATGGAGCTCGATTCACCTCTCAGCATTGGGTTTTCACTTAGGTATTTTAAAATCTGGATGTCTGGATGTTTCTTCGACATTTTGATGTCCAGTTTTCCTGAAAACATCCATCCTGGCCTGTGGCATATGAGTGGGTGCCAAACAGCGACATCAATCTTAAGGAGCTGGGTTTGAGCCTTGCCTCTGTTTTCTGTCTGTCAGAAGTTTGGCATGTGTCTCTATTATCTAAATTGTCTCCAGATGTAGGTGTGTTACCTTGAGATGCGTGTTCCTTGTGCCCAGTGTTTGTGGCCACTGTGCAACCCTGATCAGCATGAATACACACTGGTGCACAGATTCCACTTAATGCTCCCTAAATGCAGCAGGTAGCTGCTTTCTGGTTCAAGGATAATGAACGCTCATGCTGCTTGCGTAACAAAGAGAGGATAAAGAAGTGAAGGGAACTCAGATGCAGCAGGTAGGTTTTAATGAACACTGACATTTTCCATGTCGACTAATCTGCAGTAATCCCTTCCTATCCCAACAGGACCGAGCACTCATGCCTTCATGCTTCATTAGATGACTGCAGTGGTCACCGACCCCCCCCGACATCCATACAGCTACTCATTCACACAGTGTCATCGTGTTTAGAATTAGGATACTAATGTAATAACAATTAAGAGCCCTTAATATTTACATGTCTTTATTTATTAGTATAAATCTATTTAAAGGCAGCACAGTACTAGAGCAGGTCGTCTAGATGACGAACAACTTCAGGGTACTCTATGAGGAGTTTGTGTTGGTGTTCTACAGGTCCTCTGGTTTTTATCACACCTCCTTAAACTGGTCAGTATGTAACATGGTTACTGTACTTTCTTCCTCTAGGTCAGAGAGAGTGAATAAATATGTTTCGCCCTTTAATATCCTATACAGGGTGTATTTTTATTTGTGTGTGTGTGTGTGTGTGTGTGTGTGTGTTTATTAGGATTTTATTGTTATGTTTTACACTTTGGTTACATTCATGACAGGAACGGTAGTTACTCATTACACAAGATTCATCAGTTCACAAGGTTATATTGAACACAGTCATGGACAATTTAGTGTCTCCAGTTCACCTCACTTGCACGTCTTTGGACTGTGGGAGGAAACCGGAGCTCCCGAAGAAAACCCACGCACACACGGGGAGAACATGCAAACTGTACACAGAAAGGACCTGGATCGCCCCACCTGGGGATCAAACCCAGGATCTGTGTGTGTGTGTGTGTGTGTGTGTGTGTGTGTGAGTATGTATATATGTATGTGTGTGTATGTATGTGTGTAAATATTTATGTGTGTATATACAGTATATACTGTATGTATGTGTGATTATGTGTGTGTATGTATTTGTGTGTATGTATGTGTGTATGAATATTTATGTGTGTATATACAGTATATATGTATGCATGTTTATTTATTTATTTAAATATTATTCATAGTAAATAGTAAATAAATTTATAATAAAACACAAATAAAAACAATTAATTAATTAAACTAGTTAGTTAGTTAGTTTTACCAGCGTTTTCTCTGGTTTGGGGTCATGGTATGGTATATTATTGTTATTATTATTGTTATTGTTATTATTATTATTATTATTATTATTATTATTATTGTTATTATTATTGTTATTATTATTATTATTATTAGTCAGTGTTTTTTGCATATTTAGTAATAATAAATAAACAAATTAATAAATAACAACTCTACATAATAATAACTCTTAAGCCAGTCTCTCCTCAGCTCTCTTTTTGATGTGTTTGCCTTCACGGCTTCTGAACGCTCCCTAATTCCATCTGGCCACAACAGAGGTGGTGGAATGGCGAGAAAAAGCTTTTCCATATGTGCAAATTAGAAGGCTGCCGCCCCAAAGCTGCACTGCTGATCCTCTGAAGTAGATAACACACCGTGGACGGCTGCCAAGTCCACTAATGGTAATCAAGAACTGGGCTTTTATTGTCTGTGCATGCCAAGCAGAGACGCCCCTCATGTGCATCCCATAATTTCACTTATTACAACTCTGGGGTCTAGACGGGCACCGCTAGCAAGTGTGAGCAAAACGCTAATAAAAATATTTACATTCATTTATTTGACTAATGCTTTTACCCAGAGTTACTAATGATGATGGATTTTACTCTGAGCTCAGAACTGAGCCAAACTGAACTGATCTCAAACTAAATGTTTGTAGAAATTATAAAGTTTTACAATCTGATGGCAAGATCAGATCAAAGCAGGAATATAAAACTATATCTAAAGCTCCGAGTGTTCACAGAACCACAGTGGACTCCTGACAACATTTTGTTTTCTTTTAGCTTCTTCCATATGTATTGGGGTCACCACAGTGAATCTGGTCCACATACCTTGTGGATGCCCTTCCTGACACAACCCTTATATTTTTATCCAGTCTTGGGACCAGTGCTGACCAGTGCACCTCCCAAAATTTGATGGCACCTCTAAGATTTGAACACTGGATCTCCAGATCAGCACTAGTGGGCTAGTGTAAATTACCTCATCACCACTTCCTAAAGATGGTTGTCCAGTCAAATTTGGCCTCCAGGCAAAAAGGCCTTGGTCAGGGAGGTGAGAATAAACCCAGCGGTCACTCCATAAAAGTCCTGTACAGACCTGTTGGACAGACAACCATCTGTTCAGCGCTCCATAAATCAGGCCTTAACGTCAGAAGCCAGTGTTAAATAAAGGCATGTTACGCATATAAAAGACTCTTGGAACATACAGAGTCATCCCATTAACTGTTTGGCATGTTCTCCCTGTGTCCAAACGGATGTTTGCTGGTTGGTTTACTTGCATCTCTGTAAAATATGCAGTAATTCAATCAACTCTGTGCCCTGTGTCTTCCTGTCTTGTGTCCAGTAATAAATAAATACAATTAAACATTAATTATAATAATAATAATAATAATAATAAAATTAATAATGATAATAATTAATAATTAATAATAGTAATAATAATAATAATGATAATAGTAATAATAATGATAATAATAATAACAATAATAATAACAATAATAATAACAATAATAACAATACTACTACTACTACTACTACTACTACTAATAATAATAATAATAATAATAATATTAATGATGATAATAATGATACTGATAATAATAATAATAATAATAATAATAATAATAATAACAATAATAATAACAATAATAACAATACTACTACTAATAATAATAATGATACTGATAATAATAATAATAGTAAAGTAATGATAATAATAATAATAATAATAATAATAATAATAATAATAAAAAAACATACTGTTTAAACTCTGTTTTAAAGTCAACCATTGATCCTGAGGTTGCAAGTTTACTATATAGTCAGAAAATATTTGGACGCCTGACCATGAGCTTTTCAAAAAACAGCTGGTATTTAAACAGATTGACCTCTATGTGATTTATTTCAGCTAGATCAACAGCCGCTCTTCTGAGAAGCTTTTCACTATATATTGAAATATATCTGTGGAAATTTGTGCCCATTAAGTCAAAAGAGCATTTGTATCAAGAAAGCCTCAGTTGATGTCCTGGTTCATTCCAAAGCTGCTGAGTGGGGCTGAGGTCAGGACTCTGTTCAGGTCACTGGAGTTTCTTAACATCTTGGTGCCAGATACCACAGCACACCTTCAGGGGTTTAGTGGAGTCCATGTCTTGATGGGTCAGGGCTGTTTTGGTAACAAAAGGGGGACAGAATATTAGAAAGGTGGACATAATGTTATGCCGGATGGGTGTATATAAGGATTAAGTGTATGAGTGGCTGAAGAATACACAGAGATAAGTTTGTCCTTCAATACGTGATGAGTCTCTCTTAGAATACAAAGGCTACTTTACCTGTCCCTCAGAACAGACAGGGCGACGTCCAAGCATTAGAGGTCAGTACAGTGCACATGGGGGTAAATTTCCAAACTGGGACTTTGCAAATGGGAGAAAAAAAATACTTTATGTGGTTACTAGGATTGTAAGTATATACTGTAGACATTAGAGAGCTAAGTACAGTATATAAACATTTAAAGTCATTACCAGGATCAGTTCAGCAGTATTAAACACATCAAGGACTGCATGCTTGCACACACACACACACACACACACACACACACAGCTCATACGTACACTGTTGTACGATCCAGGTCATATCTGCCGTGCTAAGTGGACACCATTCAACTCTTATCCATTACTGATGATGGACTGAACGATCCTGCATCTTTTGTGAAAGAGAAAAAATGGTTCAGGGTTGAAACTCACATTTCAGAAATGCAATTTTTTTTTTCTTTGAATGCTAATAAATTGTACACACACAATGTTCAGACGTGCTCATTTGAATAGAGCAATTGTGAGACACTGGGTCTGTCTGAAAACCTAGTGAGCTGCCTTGCTGCCTACTATTTACGTGATCAGCTGCCTCAGTAAAGAGTATTCTAATAAGACCTGGAACTCATAAGTCAGATTATTTAGACGCTCTACTTAGACAGAGATTACGCTGATTACATCAACGCAGTTTTTACTTACTAAGCTAACACAGTTAGCCTTAGGCTGTTCAAACCGATAGGCTGAGGCGGCACAACCCGCTAGCACGCCAGCACTACGTCTCCCACCGTGTACCAAAAACGGTTAAACTGTTCCTGACGAGCCCGAATTTATAAATAAACGACACTTGTGTACCTTTATACAAATTAAACATCAGTGAGAATTTATTTACATTTGAACAGAACTCTGTTGGTTGCTTTGCATTCGTTCACCATGTTTGTAGTTTTTTTGTGAGAAAAGTCGTGCCGCACTGAATGCTGGGATTGCCTTCAGCGCTGAGGAAACGTCGGACGCTCCCTCGTTATTAAGTCAGATTATCACTCAGAATTAAGACACCTCTCTAGAAGCATTTTAGGCTATCTAAGAATTTAGACATGCCTTCTTCTCAGGATCGTAAGCTGATGTAAAATGTGTCTGTGTAGAGAGATCACTTGGTTTTCAGAAAGACTCTTGTGGCTTATGTGATATACACCAAGAGAACATCAAAGGTCTGAATGCTTGACTAATGCAATGTGATCGCTATAGTTACAATATCTCTGTTATGTTTTGGTGGTTTGGTTCCACCTGTCCTATTAAAGTGTCTGACCTTACAAGTGTTCCTTTGACTGAATAGGCCTAAATTCCAACAGGCACATTCCAAAAACTTGTGGAAAATCTGTCATTGTCATATTATTTAATACTATACTCTAAATATTTACACCTGTGGTTTTGGAGCAGGGTGTCCAACAAGGTCATTCTAAGGTGTCTGGATACTTTTAACCAAATTGTCCTCTAATTCTGTTAGTATTTATTTTTAAAGCTGTCTTAAATATTGTTTTTATTATAGATTTCCTTTTATAAAAGCCCTGTTTTGTTATAAGGACAATTTGGTGATTTGGTTCCACCTGTCCCATAGAATGTTGATTGCATGGGTGCCTGACCTTACAAGTGTTATTTTGACTGAATAGGCATAAATTCCCACAGGCACATTCCAAAAAAATGTGTGGAAAGGCTGTCATTGTTCAAAATAAATAAATAAACAAAAACAAACAAAATAAATAAATAATGAGGGTGGTGGTGCCACTATATCACAGTCCGTGGTTTTGGAACAGGGTGTCTAACAAGCTCAGTGTAAGGTGTCCGGATACTTTTAGCCATATTGTACTCTAATTCTGTTATTAATTATTTTTAATGCCACCTTAAAAATTGCTTTTACTATATACCGATCAGCCATAACATTAAAACCACCTCCTTGTTTCTACACTCACTGTCCATTTTATCAGCTCCACTTACCATATAGAAGCACTTTGTAGTTCTACAATTACTGACTGTAGTCCATCTGTTTCTCTACATGCTTTGTTACCCCCCTTTCATGCTGTTCTTCAATGGTCAGGACCCACACAGGACCACCACAGAGCAGGTATTATTTGGACAGTGGATGATTCTCAGCACTGCAGTGACACTGACATGGTGGTGGTGTGTTAGTGTGTGTTGTGCTGGTATGAGTGGATCAGACACAGCAGCGCTGCTGGAGTTTTTAAACACCTCACTGTCACTGCTGGACTGAGAATATTCCACCAAACAAAAATATATCCAGCCAACAGTGTCCTGTGGGCAGCGTCCTGTGACCACTGATGAAGATCAATTCAAACAGCAGCAATAGATGAGCGATCGTCTCTGACTTTACATCTACAAGGTGGACCAACTAGGTAGGAGTGTCTAATAGAGTGGACAGTGAGTGGACACGATATTTAAAAACTCCAGCAGCGTTGCTGTGTCTGATCCACTCATACCAGCACAACACACACTAACACACCACCACCATGTCAGTGTCACTGCAGTGCTGAGAATGATCCACCACCTAAATAATACCTGCTCTGTGGTGGTCCTGTCATGACCATTGAAGAACAGCATGAAAGGGGGCTAAAAAGGTATGCAGAGAAACAGATGAACTACAGTCAGTAATTGTAGAACTAGAGCTGATAAAATGGACAGTGAGTGTAGAAACAAGAAGGTGGTTTTAATGTTATGGCTGATCAGTGTGTATATATAGACGTTTTGATGGTCTGGGTTCACCTGTCACATTAGATTGTTGATTGTATAGGTGCTTGACCTTACAAGTGTTATTTTGATCAAATAGGCATAAATTCCCACAGGCACAGTCCAAAAATATATGGAAAAGCTGTCACTGCCT
>NC_086000.1:34715886-34755886 GCF_030014385.1 Trichomycterus rosablanca | reverse complement strand
ACACATGCTGTCCATACACACACTAAATACTGTACACATGCTGTCCATATACACACTAAATACTGTACACATGCTGTCCATATACACACTACGTATACAATACACACCACATACTGTACATATGAGGTTCAAATAATATACATATAGAGTCCATATACACACCAAATACGCTACACCAAATACTTTACATACAAATACTGTACACATGCATCCCAAACATAAAGACACTTTTACCAGCATATAACAGCATATTCATTAAAATGTGAATGCAACCAAATATTCAGTCTTATGGTTTATGTAGCTCATCGAATGACCAATGAATTCATCTAGAAGACAGACGATTATAAAAACTGACCTGTGTGTTACTGTCTGTATTAATGTTTATATAGACATATAATGTACACATACAATCCAAATACTGTACACATGCAGGTCATATACACAACAATGTACACTCCAATTACTTTAAGTATTGGTGTGTATATGACCTGCATGTGTACAGTTTTTGGTATAAGATAGACAGACTGACAGACAGACAGATAAACAGACACATAGAAAGACGGATAGACGGACGGATACGTTATTTATCCTGAGGGAAATTATTGATTATTGTTTATGTGAATTTTACCATCTATTTATTTTTATTCACAGACCAGTGTAGCAAATAAATATGTGTTAAAGAAAGCTTTGTTAGAAAAACTCATGTGATTATTTCCACGCTGCCAAATGTTGCTTTGAAAAAAGAACAAGAAAATAAATAAATAAAGAAAGAAACATAATAACGTGATGTGTTATGAAAGAACCTCCGTGTTGTTACCATCTGCTTCTCTTATTGCAGGGCAGATCAGAAGTGAAATATTTGGAATAATCATAGTTGTTTTTTAAAAATAAAAAATAAAAACAGACATAACGAGTCTAAAAAAGGAAAAAAAAAACAGTATGTGCTTTGTTTGGACCGAGTGTTTCCTTGTACGAGTGTCATTCTGAATAATTACCCTCATTTACAAAGAAAACGGGGGGAACCGCCGCACATTCATAATAATAGCAGGATTCCTCTCCTTTTTATTCACCTATTTTTAATTTAAGCTTTTCTAATTAATATCTGAGTTTGATAAAGTTGGATGAAGATTTTAAAACTACACTATATGTCCAAAAGTATGTGGACATCTTACCATGAGCTAATTGGTCTTATTCCAAAACTTGTAAGCCACTGTTCTGGGAAAGCTTTCCATGAGATTAGGAGTGGGTGGAAATTTATTAAATTTATTAAAAACCACATTTTGTATGGTCAGGCATGGATCAGCATTCACACAGGACGCAAGGCACACAGTAACACCCTGGAAGGGGCACCAGTCCATCACAGGGCAGACCCATACACACACACACACACACAGGGCAATTCAGTGTCTCCAATTAACCTGACTGCATGTTTTTGGACTGTGGGAGGAATCCAGAGCTCCTGGAGGAAAACCATGCAGACACGGGGAGAACATGCAAACTACACAGAAAGGACCCGGACCGCCCCGCTTGGGGATCAAACCCAGGACCCTCTTGCTTTGAGGCGACAGTGCTACCCACCTAGCCACCGTGCCACCCACAAAACTGTTCAGTGGTTCCAATATAAAATCTTATTTACATTTTCAGCATTTAGCAGACACTTTTATTCAAAGTGACTTACAATAACTGTGACAGTATGTTGTCTAAGCAATTGAGGGATAAGGGCCTTGCTTAAGGTTCCAACAGTGGCAAACTGGCAGTGGTGGGGCTTGAACCAGCAAGCTTTGATTACTAGTCCAGTATGTTAACCACTAGGCTACAACTGCCCACGTCATTTATTTTCTATATCTGTTAGCACTGAGTTTGGCTAAAACAGCTGAACTTAAAAATAGAACATGGCTCAAAAATTTAGTCATGGAACGGGTTGGATGTGACATGGTTCTAAGATTTTGAAAGCTTGGGTTTGAGCCCTACTTTTTACCATTGCTTGATATGAGTTAATTATGTTCTCCTTGCCTCGGCTTAGGTGATCTACAATCTACCAAAACATGTCGATGGTGGATTGGCTTCTCAAAATTGCTTCTAGTTGTGTCTTAGTGAGCTAAATGTGTTAGTGTGTGTGATGGTCCCGAGCTCGTCTAGAAATAAGAGGGTTGTGTTAGGAAGGGAATCCGGCATAAAAACTGTGCCAGGTCTGGCAGGTGGACCAGATCTGCTGAGGCGACGTCTAAATATTATTATTAGTAGTAGTATTAAGGGCCTTGCTCAAGGGCCCAACAGCAGCAACCTAGCAGTGGTGGGGCTTAAACCAGCAATTTTGAGATTACTAGTCCTGTGCCTTAACCACTAGGCTACGGCTTGTTGTTATTATTATTATTATTATTATTATTATTATTATTATTATTATTATTATTATTATTATTATTATTATTATTATTATTATTATTATTATTATTATTATTATTATTATTATTATTATTATTATTATTATTATTATTATTATTATTAATAATTATTGATATCATAGACTGGCACCCGGTCTGGGGTGTTTCCTACCTTTTGCATTGTACCCACCATGACTAGGATAAAGTGGTTGAACAGACAATGAATGAATGAATGAAGGAATGATTATAATTATTATCCTAATTTAATGTTTACATTGTTTGTCTTTAAGTTAAGCTCTTGGTTATTGATTTAAAATCTCCATGTTTAGATCATTAGTACAGAACTCTGAGAGCTGAAGTTCTCTGTAAAACCTTCAGTCTAATGTAAGTTGTTTTGTCAGAGCGCGTCTGTCGATGACACTGTTTAATGCGTTAATCTGCAGATGGACACCCTGGAGACAATCCAAGCTTCAGAGGTCACAGCCAGTGATGTGCAAGTCAAAACAAGGCAGAAAGCAAAGTGAGGAGGTAAAGACAAACACCCCGACTGCTAATTAACAGCTCGAACCTGGAAACACAGTACAGCTTTAACAGAGAGAGGAAAAACAAATCAGCTTAGTAAAATCAGGAGAAAGGAGTGTTCAAACCCTTACATATATATACAGTGTATCACAAAAGTGAGTACACCCCTCACATTTCTGCAGATATTTAAGTATATCTTTTCTTGGGACAACACTGACAAAATGACACTTTGACACAATGAAAAGTAGTCTGTGTGCAGCTTATATAACAGTGTAAATTTATTCTTCCCTCAAAATAACTCAATATACAGCCATTAATGTCTAAACCACCGGCAACAAAAGTGAGTACACCCCTTATTGAAAGTTCCTGAAGTGTCAATATTTTGTGTGGCCACCATTATTTCCCAGAACTGCCTTAACTCTCCTGGGCATGGAGTTTACCAGAGCTTCACAGGTTGCCACTGGAATGCTTTTCCACTCCTCCATGACGACATCACGGAGCTGGCGGATATTCGAGACTTTGCGCTCCTCCACCTTCCGCTTGAGGATGCCCCAAAGATGTTCTATTGGGTTTAGGTCTGGAGACATGCTTGGCCAGTCCATCACCTTTACCCTCAGCCTCTTCAATAAAGCAGTGGTCGTCTTAGAGGTGTGTTTGGGGTCATTATCATGCTGGAACACTGCCCTGCGACCCAGTTTCCGGAGGGAGGGGATCATGCTCTGCTTCAGTATTTCACAGTACATATTGGAGTTCATGTGTCCCTCAATGAAATGTAACTCCCCAACACCTGCTGCACTCATGCAGCCCCAGACCATGGCATTCCCACCACCATGCTTGACTGTAGGCATGACACACTTATCTTTGTACTCCTCACCTGATTGCTGCCACACATGCTTGAGACCATCTGAACCAAACAAATTAATCTTGGTCTCATCAGACCATAGGACATGGTTCCAGTAATCCATGTCCTTTGTTGACATGTCTTCAGCAAACTGTTTGCGGGTTTTTTTGTGTCGAGACTTCAGAAGAGGCTTCCTTCTGGGGTGACAGCCATGCAGACCAATTTGATGTAGTGTGCGGCGTATGGTCTGAGCACTGACAGGCTGACCCCCCACCTTTTCAATCTCTGCAGCAATGCTGACAGCACTCCTGCGCCTATCTTTCAAAGACAGCAGTTGGATGTGACGCTGAGCATGTGCACTCAGCTTCTTTGGACAACCAACGCGAGGTCTGTTCTGAGTGGATCCTGCTCTTTTAAAACGCTGGATGATCTTGGCCACTGTGCTGCAGCTCAGTTTCAGGGTGTTGGCAATCTTCTTGTAGCCTTGGCCATCTTCATGTAGCGCAACAATTCGTCTTTTAAGATCCTCAGAGAGTTATTTGCAATGAGGTGCCATGTTGGAACTTTCAGTGACCAGTATGAGAGAGTGTGAGAGCTGTACTACTAAATTGAACACACCTGCTCCCTATGCACACCTGAGACCTAGTAACACTAACAAATCACATGACATTTTGGAGGGAAAATGACAAGCAGTGCTCAATTTGGACATTTAGGGGTGTAGTCTCTTAGGGGTGTACTCACTTTTGTGATACACTGTATATATATATATATATATATATACAGTGTATCACAAAAGTGAGTACACCCCTCACATTTCTGCAGATATTTAAGTATATCTTTTCATGGGACAACACTGACAAAATGACACTTTGACACAATGAAAAGTAGTCTGTGTGCAGCTTATATAACAGTGTAAATTTATTCTTCCCTCAAAATAACTCAATATACAGCCATTAATGTCTAAACCACCGGCAACAAAAGTGAGTACACCCCTAAGAGACTACACCCCTAAATGTCCAAATTGAGCACTGCTTGTCATTTTCCCTCCAAAATGTCATGTGATTTGTTAGTGTTACTAGGTCTCAGGTGTGCATAGGGAGCAGGTGTGTTCAATTTAGTAGTACAGCTCTCACACTCTCTCATACTGGTCACTGAAAGTTCCAACATGGCACCTCATGGCAAATAACTCTCTGAGGATCCTAAAAGACGAATTGTTGTGCTACATGAAGATGGCCAAGGCTACAAGAAGATTGCCAACACCCTGAAACTGAGCTGCAGCACAGTGGCCAAGATCATCCAGCGTTTTAAAAGAGCAGGGTCCACTCAGAACAGACCTCGCGTCGGTCGTCCAAAGAAGCTGAGTGCACGTGCTCAGCGTCACATCCAACTGCTGTCTTTGAAAGATAGGCGCAGGAGTGCTGTCAGCATTGCTGCAGAGATTGAAAAGGTGGGGGGTCAGCCTGTCAGTGCTCAGACCATACGCCGCACACTACATCAAATTGGTCTGCATGGCTGTCACCCCAGAAGGAAGCCTCTTCTGAAGTCTCTACACAAGAAAGCCCGCAAACAGTTTGCTGAAGACATGTCAACAAAGGACATGGATTACTGGAACCATGTCCTATGGTCTGATGAGACCAAGATTAATTTGTTTGGTTCAGATGGTCTCAAGCATGTGTGGCGGCAATCAGGTGAGGAGTACAAAGATAAGTGTGTCATGCCTACAGTCAAGCATGGTGGTGGGAATGCCATGGTCTGGGGCTGCATGAGTGCAGCAGGTGTTGGGGAGTTACATTTCATTGAGGGACACATGAACTCCAATATGTACTGTGAAATACTGAAGCAGAGCATGATCCCCTCCCTCCGGAAACTGGGTCGCAGGGCAGTGATCCAGCATGATAATGACCCCAAACACACCTCTAAGACGACCACTGCTTTATTGAAGAGGCTGAGGGTAAAGGTGATGGACTGGCCAAGCATGTTTCCAGACCTAAACCCAATAGAACATCTTTGGGGCATCCTCAAGCGGAAGGTGGAGGAGCGCAAAGTCTCGAATATCCGCCAGCTCCGTGATGTCGTCATGGAGGAGTGGAAAAGCATTCCAGTGGCAACCTGTGAAGCTCTGGTAAACTCCATGCCCAGGAGAGTTAAGGCAGTTCTGGGAAATAATGTTGGCCACACAAAATATTGACACTTCAGGAACTTTCACTAAGGGGTGTACTCACTTTTGTTGCCGGTGGTTTAGACATTAATGGCTGTATATTGAGTTATTTTGAGGGAAGAATAAATTTACACTGTTATATAAGCTGCACACAGACTACTTTTCATTGTGTCAAAGTGTCATTTTGTCAGTGTTGTCCCATGAAAAGATATACTTAAATATCTGCAGAAATGTGAGGGGTGTACTCACTTTTGTGATACACTGTATATATCAGCCATAACATTATGACCACCTTCCTAATATTGTGTTGGTCCCCCTTTTGCTTTCCCATACGCAACAAACTGTGATGCTCTGTGTATTCTGACACCTTTCTATCAGAACCAGCATTAACTTCTTCAGCAGTTTGAGCTACAGTAGCTCGTCTGTTGGATCGGACCACACCAGCCAGCCTTCACTCCCCACGTGCATCAATGAGCCTTGGCATATTGAGCCTTGGTAATGAGCATTACCCTGTCGCCGGTTTACCACTCTTCCTTGCCTGGACCACTTTTGATAGATACTGACCACTGCAGACCGGGAACACCCCACAAGAGCTGCAGTTTTGGAGATGATCTGACCCAGTCGTCTAGCCATCACAATTTGGCTCTCATCAAACTCACTCAGATCCTCACGCTCGTTCATTTTTCCTGCTTCTAACATCAACTTTGAGGATAAAATGTTCACTTGCTGCCTAATATGTCCCACCCAGATAATCAGTGTTATTCACTTCACCTGTCAGTGGTCATAATGTTATGCCTAGTCGGTGTGTGTATACGTATATGTATGTATACAGTGCCTTGCAAAAGTATTCAGCCCCCTTGAACTTTTCAGCCTTTTGCCACATTTCAGGCTTTAAACATAAAGATATGAAATTGTAATTTTTTGTGAAGAATCAACAACAAGCGGGACACAATCGTGAAGTGGAACGAAATTTATTGGATATTTTAAACTTTTTTTAGAAATAAAAAACTGAAAAGTGGGGCGTGCAATATTATTCAGCCCCCTTGCGTTAATACTTTGTAGCGCCACCTTTTGCTGCGATTACAGCTGCAAGTCGCTTGGGGTATGTCTCTATCAGTTTTGCACATTGAGATACTGAAATTTTTGCCCATTCTTCCTTGCAAAACAGCTCGAGCTCAGTGAGGTTGGATGGAGAGCGTTTGTGAACAGCAGTTTTCAGCTCTTTCCACAGATTCTCGATGGGATTCAGGTCTGGACTTTGACTTGGCCATTTTCACCTGGATAAGTTTATTTGTGAACCATTCCATTGTAGATTTTGCTTTATGTTTTGGATCATTGTCTTGTTGGAAGATAAATCACCGTCCCAGTCTCAGGTCTTTTGCAGACTGCAACAGGTTTTCTTCCAGAATGGTCCTGTATTTGGCTCCATCCATCTTCCCATCAATTTTAACCATCTTCCCTGTCCCTGCTGAAGAAAAGCAGGCCCAAACCATGATGCTGCCACCACCATGTTTGACAGTGGGGATGGTGTGTTCAGGGTGATGAGCTGTGTTGCTTTTACGCCAAACATAACGTTTTGCATTGTGGCCAAAAAGTTCGATTTTGGTTTCATCTGACCAGAGCACCTTCTTCCACATGTTTGGTGTGTCTCCCAGGTGACTTTTTATAGATATCTTTGAGAAATGGCTTTCTTCTTGCCACTCTTCCATAAAGGCCAGATTTGTGCAGTGTACGACTGATTGTTGTCCTATGGACAGATTCTCCCACCTCAGCTGTAGATCTCTGCAGTTCATTCAGAGTGATCATGGGCCTCTTGGCTGCATCTCTGATCAGTCTTCTCCTTGTTTGAGCTGAAAGTTTAGAGGGACGGCCGGGTCTTGGTAGATTTGCAGTGGTCTGATACTCCCTTCATTTCAATATGATCGCTTGCACAGTGCTCCTTGAGATGTTTAAAGCTTGGGAAATCTTTTTGTATCCAAATTCGGCTTTAAACTTCTCCACAACAGTATCTCGGACCTGCCTGGTGTGTTTCTTGGTCTTCATGATGCTCTCTGCGCTTTAAACAGAACTCTGAGACTATCACAGAGCAGGTGCATTTATACGGAGACTTGATTACACACAGGTGGATTCTATTTATCACCATCAGTCATTTAGGTCAACATTGGATCATTCAGAGATCCTCACTGAACTTCTGGAGTGAGTTTGCTGCACTGAAAGTAAAGGGGCTGAATAATATTGCACGCCCCACTTTTCAGGTTTTTATTTCTAAAAAAAGTTTAAAATATCCAATAAATTTCGTTCCACTTCACAATTGTGTCGCACTTGTTATTGATTCTTCACAAAAAATTACAATTTCATATCTTTATGTTTAAAGCCTGAAATGTGGCAAAAGGTTGAAAAGTTCAAGGGGGCTGAATACTTTTGCAAGGCACTGTATATATATATATATATATATATATATATATATATATATATATATATATATATATGTGTGTGTGTGTGTGTGATCTTTTAAGCTAGAACAGTCATTCCTCTCTAAAGGCTTCTTACAGGACTTTGAGGTATGTCCGTGTGTGGGTTTTTGCATTTGTATGTCTGGGCACTGATGTTGGTCAAGAAAGCCTCAGTTGATGTTGCGGTTCATTCCAGAGTGGGGCTGAAGTTAGATCTCCGTGCAGGACACTGGAGATTTTCTTCATGTCGTTATAGAGCTTTGTGCACAGAGGCCCAGTCATGCTGGAACAAGAAAGGACCATCCCTAAACTGTTGCTGCAAAGTTGGAAGCATGTCATTTTCTTTATATAAGTCTCAAAACTTTAGTTTTAGCATATCTCAGCTTGCTGGGAAGCTGGGGTCAGAGCGCAGGGTCAGCCATCGTACAGCGCCCCTGAGGCAGAGAGGGTTAAGGGCCTTGCTCAAGGGCCCATCAGTGGCTACATAGGATTCAAACTCTCAAATTGATAGCCCAAAGCTCTACCCACTAGGCTCCCACTGTCCCCATATTATTATATAAATTATCTTATTATATTAATTATCTTATATTTACAGCTTTAAAAAACAGCTGTATTAAAGTGCCTCTATCTAACGGTCACTTCTTTTTTTTTTTTGCTTCAAGTAATGTTACCAACAAGTTTAAACACCCTCTGCATCGCTGTCTCCTTCTTGTCTGTCCCGCGTTTAGTTTTTTAAAAAAGCATGTTGTTTTGCTCGACATCTTCAGAACACATGGTCTGCACTGCAAACTCTAATTTATTCATTTCGCTGTGAACTGTTGGCATGGCTGACTGAGGGACCATCGACTGGCTGTACTGAACATTACAGAGGAGGAGAGGAGCCTCATCCTGAGGGAGGATCATATCAAACAGGGCTTCCCTACTTCAGCCCCACTTAAGCCTTCTCATATACCATCTACACCCAACCCCTCCCCGCCCGTCTCTGCCACCCAAAAACATACAGTACATGGAACTTTTTCATCTATCAGTATGTAGGGTAATTGTGAATGCTATTAATAATACAAGTCTTTGTTATACTCTGTGTTAGCATCATCAGTTCAGTTCTAGACCTTCAGGGCCTGATATAATGACGAACCTTCTCTTTCACACGGACCTTCAAATCTAATCTCATGTACGTCTTTCATCTCCAGAGCAAAGAAATGTAACAGTAATTATTATTATTATTATTATTATTATTATTATTATTATTATTTGTTTTATATGAGTAGATATGTTGTTTATAAATGTTTTAATATTTTATTTAATGTTTTTACATGAGTAGATTTCACTGAATTGTCCTATAGGTACCTGGCTGCTCGGATGCATAAACCACTGCATTGTAGTGCCGGTCCTAAGCCCGGACAAATAGGGAGGGTTGTGTCAAAAAGGGCATCTGGTGTAAAAACTGTGCCAAATCAATAATGCCAGATGATTAGATAGATAGATAGATAGATAGATAGATAGATAGATAGATAGATAGATAGATAGATAGATAGATAGATAGATAGATAGATAGATAGATAGATAGATAGATAGATAGATAGATAGATAGATAGATAGATAGATAGATAGATAGATAGATAGATAGATAGATAGATAGATAGATAGATAGATAGATAGATAGATAGATAGATAGATAGATAGATAGATAGATAGATAGATAGATAGATAGATAGATAGATAGATAGATAGATAGATAGATAGATAGATAGATAGATAGATAGATAGATAGATAGATAGATAGATAGATAGATAGATAGATAGATAGATAGATAGATAGATAGATAGATAGATAGATAGATAGATAGATAGATAGATAGATAGATAGATAGATAGATAGATAGATAGATAGATAGATAGATAGATAGATAGATAGATAGATAGATAGATAGATAGATAGATAGATAGATAGATAGATAGATAGATAGATAGATAGATAGATAGATAGATAGATAGATAGATAGATAGATAGATAGATAGATAGATAGATAGATAGATAGATAGATAGATAGATAGATAGATAGATAGATAGATAGATAGATAGATAGATAGATAGATAGATGATAGATAGATAGATAGAAAGATATTATTATTATTATTATTATTATCATCATTATCACTATAATAATAATAATAATAATAATAATAAGTATCATTATTATTATTATTATGATTATTAATATTATTGTTATTATTATCATTATTGTTATTATTGAACAAATTTTATTTAATTTGTTTAAATGTTTTTTTGCATAAACAGATTTGTTGCATTTTTTCTTTCTTTCTTTATTTATTAATTTATTTTTTATACATTTATTTGTTTATTTATTTTTATTATATTATTATTTGTTTTTATATGAGTAGATATGTTGCTTATAAATGTTTTAATTGTTTTTTTTATTTTTTATTTAACGTTTTTACATGAATAAATTTGTTGCATTTTTTTCTTTATTTATCATTTTATTTATCACCTGTTCCCACTTTCTTACACCAAGTGAGTTTAGAGTGGTCACTCCACAATCTACTGGTATATATTTGGAATTTTGGGAGAAAGCTCAGGATCCAGTCCAGCACCTCGCCGTTGTGTTTCTGTCGCACTGTTAATGCGTTGCTGATCACCATGTAAAAACCCTGAACACTTACAGACCCGTTCATTCCTCCCTCGACTCACTGCTGGACCCTGACCATATTTTTTTTTCTCTCTTTCCTCCACCATCATTTACATTTTTAAATCAATCATATTGTGCACACAGATGACGTCATGTTCTAATCTGAATACTGTACCACTGTTATTTCCCATGACACCTTTTGTTTTATTATACATTATGAATTTCTGCTGCTCCCTCTCACCGGTCTCCCCCTCCTCTAATCCCTGAGCCTACATCACACTTATGAGCTGAAATATTTTATCAGGTGGAGGCCGCAGTCAAACTTATCATTTTAATCTTATTTCAATAAAAAATATAATCTCTCTTCTCCTGCCTCCTGACAGCAGCTAATGGTTTTTTTGTTATCAGAAGGGAAACTTTGAACACTGTGACTGCCAAAAAAATGCAAAATGAGCCTATTTTTACCATCGTATTTGTGCATTTACACAGAAAAATGGTGCGGCGCATTTATTTCCAAATAAATGATTTAGTTTTATGTGTATTTATTTATTGAATAATACAGAGGGCGAATGGTTTTATTTCAGATCAGTTTGTGGAAACACTGTTGAAGGTAAAAGTTTACACGTGTTTGAGACGTGGACTGACTGAATGTCGTGGCGTATGAAGATTTCTGAGTTCTGTTTTTTTCTGTGACAATGATTGGAACAGATACTTGTCAGAATTACACACACATAATATATACATACACGCGTATATATATATATATATACTGTATATATATATATATATATATATATATATATATATATATATATACTATATACTGTATATATATATATATATATATATATATATATATATATATATATATATATATATATATATATATATATATATATATATATATACACACCGATCAGCCATAACATTAAAACCATCTCCTTGTTTCTACACTTACTGTCCATTTTATCAGCTCCACTTACAATATAGAAGCACTTTGTAGTTCTACAATTACTGACTTTACATCTACAAGGTGGACCAACTAGGTAGGAGTGTCTAATAGAGTGGACAGTGAGTGGACACAGTATTTAAAAACTCCAGCAGCTGCTGTGTCTGATCCACTCATATATAACACATTGGAGTTACAATAATTGAAACTGTACTCATGTGGTATCTGGTACCTGGACACTATCAGCAGGTCCTTTAACTTCTGTATGTTAAGAGGTGGATCATCCTACACTGTGTCCTGGTGCCACCTTTTCAACACACACACACACACACACACACACACACACACACATACACACACACTTTAGTTCATTCAACCATCAACTGTCCTTTTATTAACCCATCATATTTTTACTGATCTGCCCATCCATCACCTTTTCATCCATCCATCCATCCGTTTGTCCGTCTGTCCATCCATCTACCCTTCATCAACCGTCCGCCTGTTGATCTATCCATCCATCTATTCGTCTGTCCATCCGTCCACCCATCGTTTATCCACCCATCCGTCCGTCTGTCTGTCCATCCATCCATCCATTTATCCATCCACCTGTCTATTTCATGTATTCATTTATTCATCCATTTATATACCTGTATCAAATCTCTGTGGTATAAATTTGCTTCATTAATTCCCCAGTGTTAGTTTGTATATTATAGGTAGTTTTCTTATATTAAATGTGTTTATTAATAAATGTATTTAAATGATGTATAATTCCTGAACTTGAATCCCATAATTTATACTTTTAAGTCTCTTCTATAGATGTAAATACGGTCTGTGAGACTCTGTGTAGTTTCAGTTGAAACACTCTTTATTACACCCAGTCAAAATTTTTACTTTATTTTTATGATCCAGTGTTGAAAAACTGAGAAATAAACAGCAGTGCTATTTTTTTAAACACTGCGAGGGAAGCTTCAATTACTCAACACATCATTTGTCTCCTCGTATAACCCAAACTGAGACAGACACCAGCGGAAAAGTCCTTTTTCTGAACGCGCTATTTCTGTTTATTATTAGCTGAGTCCGTGCTTCATCATCTTGCAAAAATTCATATCTGCTGAACATAAGGGGGAGAAACAGTGGGGAATCAATCATTTGTGCTTGGGCAGATAAACACAAGACACAATCGGCGAGAGCAGAAGAGACAGGAAGGAGAAAGGCCTCGTCCCGGCGTGATGGATAGCTGGAGTAAAAGTGTCAGGATGGTATTATGTAAATTAAGGAGGCATCCGAGCATCGCCTTGATGATTATGGGAGATGTGAATGATGTTTGTGGTCCCCAAGCGCTTTCCCGTGCCTTGTTATTTTTCTTCCCTCCAACTAGCCCTCGGGTGTGTTCCGCCTGACCCGCTGGACCGGGGGGAGGAGAATCCCTCGGGAACCTGCTACAAAAAACCCGAAAAGACATCTGTTTCATTTACTAAACAAATTATCTGCCAGGATTCCTCACCTAATGGGTACCGGGAGCCAAGCCACAGATCTGGCACAGGAAGTGAGGAGAGGCGTGTGGCCACGGTAATGACGTCTGATCTCATGACCTTCGTCTTCCTTCTACTCCTTATCATCCTGAAGTCCAGCACTGTGTCACAAACCTAGGAGACGTCCAGCATACCAGCATAGCACTGTGGTGTCTGTATTATCATCACAACACAGGGACACAGCTGATGTTTATCATGTGTAAAATATGATGTACAACAACAGACACACCCAAACACACCACGTCTATCATGTTCACTTAACAAATCTAAAGAAATACATTTATTTATTTATTTATTTATTTTTGTTTGTTTTATGATGTAATTTAAATGTAAAGCAGGGTCTCCTAACTGCTCATTAGTGATCATGATTGACTGCAGTTGTTGACTTCTCTGTGCCCATATAAATAGGTTTAATTTGATGACACCTGTTAGAAAGTGCACTTTATGACTCTATAAACAATCGTCCTATTTGTTGAGTTCAGCCACACCAATTGCTAACAGGTCATTTTAATAATAATAGTAGTAATTATAGTAATTATTATTATTATTATAATAATAATAATAATAATAATTATTATTATTATTATTATTGTTATTATATTAGTGTTTAATATGGAAATAATAAAGACAAATAATAAATAAATGCATACTTTATTTCTTTATTTATTATAAATAATAATAATAATAATAATAATAATAATAATATTTATTAATAATATAATTATTAATTATTATTTTTATTATTATTATTATTGTTTTTGTTGTTGTTGTTGTTATTGCAATTATTATTATTATTATTATTATTATTATTATTATTATTATTATTATTATTATTATCATTCATTGTCTGTTTTATCACTATTTTAACCTGGTCATGGTCGCAGGGGGTCCGATTCCTGCAAAAGACAGAAAACACCCTGAACAGGTTGCGAGTCCAGCAGGACACACACACACACACACTCACACATATTTAGGGCTATTTATAGTAGCTCTAACTGGCCTTACTGCATGTATTTGGAATTGTAAGAAGAAACTGTGCCATCCTATTATTATTATTATTGTTAATGTTATTATTATTATTATTATTATTATTATTATTATTATTATTATTATTATTATTATTATTGTCATTATTATTATTATTATTATTATTTTTATTTGTTTTATTATTATTATTATTATTATTGTAAGTAAAATTAGTACATTTATTTATTTATTTATTTATTTTATTTTCACTTAAGGCTAAATATCACTGGCTTAACAATCCAATGCTTATGAATTGTCTACACACACACACACACACACACAAACACACTGCCTGCGTGATGTGTGCCAGCCTCTCTCAGTGCGGTTCATGATTGGTGTGTCTGAGAAACACATGCCCAATTAAAAGCAGGAAATGTGAGTCTCACTTTGGTTTCGACCTCATGGTGAGACTTCCACCAAACAGGTTTAAAAACGAAAGTGTGTTTCCTTGGTCGGACTCTCTGCCAACGCTGGTGTGATAACACATGTACACCCCATCCTATCAACAATAGCAGCCGGATCACACCTACCACAAACACACTGTGCTCTCGGCCTACGTGTCTAATTGTTTAGTTATTTCTTTATTTCATTTATTTAGATCTGAGTTTTCTTTGGGGGGAGACGGGGGTGGGGGGAGGGGGGACAAACAATGACTGGAAGATGTTTTAAGTATTTTTGGGACATTAATTGCTCCTCTAGTTCCTACTGCAGCATTTCTGTATATCTGCTGATGTTGATCAATGAACCACCTCCTTGTTTCTACACTCACTGTCCATTTTATCAGCTCCACTTACTACATAGAAGCACTTTGTAGTTCTACAATTACTGACTGTAGTCCATCTGTTTCTCTACATGCTTTGTTAGTCCTTTTTCACCCTGTTCTTCAATAGTCAGGGCCACCACAGAGCAGGTATTATTTAGGTGTTGGATCATTCTCAGCACTGCAGTGACACTGACATGGTGGTGGTGTGTTAGTGTGTGTTGTGCTGGTATGACTGGATCAGACACAGCAGAGCTGCTGGAGTTTTTAAGTTGTTAAGAATAGTCCTCCGACCAAAAATATCCAGCCAACAGCGCCCCGTGGGCAGCATCCTGTGACCACTGATGAAGGTCTAGAAGAGTCCTGACCATTGAAGAACACGGTGAAAGGGGGCTAACAAAGCATTTAGAGAAACAGATGGACTACAGTCAGTAATTGTAGAACTACAAAGTGCTTCTATATGGTGGAGCTGATAAAATGGACAGTGAGTGTAGAAACAAGGAGGTGGTTTTAATGTTATGGCTGATTGGTGTATATATAGTGGTGGTCATGGTGCCATTAGTCAAACATAGATTCTCTTTAATTATTTAGTCAATTAATTAATGCAATTATTAATTTTCTGTTTTACCACTGTTTTATCCTGGTCAGGGTCACAGTGGGTCTGATTCATTGGGCACAAGGCAGGACCACCCTGGACAGGGTGTCATTAGTCAAACGTAGATCCTCATTCATTCATTCATTCATTCATTTTCTGTTTTACCATTGTTTTATCCTGGTCAGGGTTGCAGTGGGTCTGACTTATTGGGTGCAAGGCAGGACTACCCCGAACAGGGGGTCATTACTCAAAAGTAGATCCTCATTTATTCATTCATTCATTTTCTGTTCTACCATTGATTTATCCTGGTCAGGGTTGCAGTGGGTCTGATTAATTAGGCGCAAGGTAGGACTACCCCGAACAGGTTGTCATTAGTCAAAAGTAGATCCTCAATTAATTAATTAATCCATTCATTTATTCATTTTCTGGTTTACCATTGTTTTATCCTGGTCAGGGTTGCAGTTGGTCTGATTAATCAAGCGCAAGGTAGGACTACCCCGAACAGGGTGCCATTAGTCCAAAGTATTAGTCCTCAATTCATTAATTAATTAATCTAATTCATTAATTAATCTGTAAGTCGCTCTGAATAAGAGCGTCTGCTAAATGCAGAAAATGTAAATGTAAATTAATCAATTCATTTATTCATTAATTCATTCAGTTTCTGTTTTACCACTGTTTTATCCTGGTCAGGGTCACAGTGGCTCTGATTCATTGGGCGCAAGGCAGGAGTACCCCAAACAGAGTGTCATTGGTTAAAAGTAGATCCTCATTAATTAATTCATC
The DNA here is from genome assembly GCF_030014385.1 of Trichomycterus rosablanca. Classification (NCBI taxonomy): domain Eukaryota; kingdom Metazoa; phylum Chordata; class Actinopteri; order Siluriformes; family Trichomycteridae; genus Trichomycterus; species Trichomycterus rosablanca. The sequence goes on along the minus strand of NC_086000.1, from coordinate 34,739,238 downwards.
AATCCATTCATTTATTTATTTATTCATTCATTCATTCATTATCTGTTTAACCATAGTTAAATCCTGGTCAGGGTTGCAGTGGTTTTGATTCATTGGGCACAATGCAGTACTACCCTGAACAAGGTGCCATTGGTCAAACATAGATCCTCATTAATTATGGGTTAAGGGCCTTGCTCAAGGGTCCAGCAGTGGCTACCTGGCAGTGTTGGGGTTTGAACCAGCAACCTTCTGATTACTAGTCCAGTATCTTATCTGGTAGGCTAAAACTGCCCTTATTTCAAAATCATGGGCCCCCATTTTTGGGCCTCCGCTGTTTCCTGAAGGCTAATATACCCTAAAACTTAACAGAGGCATCTACATACTTTTGGCTGTGTAATGTCTGTACGATGGTAATGACAGGACGAAAGGACAGCGCTGTAGCTCACATGAGAGTCCGGTCACATGCAAAACTCTAATAACGCGTTCTCCATTACCCAACTCTGCCCTTCCATGTTAACATAGTGTGAACTGAGCCCAAGTGACAAAATCAATCAATCACGGCGGGCACGTCGACACAAAGAGGCACAGAGGAGCTAACAGAAATTGATGACATCCCTACTCGAATTTTACACCATTTCAGCCACGGCCGCGATTGAAACAGACAGAGATTTATAGTCCAGCCTGGGCCGCTGCTCCCCTTGATTGCCTCTTTTTTTCTGTCTGAAAAGCGTTTTTGCATATTTATTCCCGAGCTCATCAGGAGTGCACAGAGGCGTCAGAGTGACAAGCTGCTTTCACCTATGGTGGGGTGGCATTTCAAAATCTGCATCCCTCTGGTACCAGTTTCCTCAAATGGGCAAAGCTTTTAATGATCTAATTATAAGTTTTAAATGTACATTAGCCACCAAAGATAAAAGCAGCCATAAATACAAAATAAAAGTATTGTTATTAAAAAAGGTAAAAGAAAATGATTCTTTTAGGGAGAAAAAGTCCAATATCAACTGTTATCTAATAAATGTAAATAAATAAATAAGCAACATTGCTTATTACACAGAATCAAAAGATCAGAAATGGTGCTCTTCACATGATAATAATAATAATAATAATAATAATAATAATAATACAATAAAATAATATGAAAAAATAAAAAGTAGAAATAAAAGTGAAAAATAAATAAATGAAAAACAAAAAATTAAATAAGGCTGGCTCAGCCAGGCTCAGCCAGGCTGAGCCAGGTTTTGTTTCTAGGTGTTTCTAAATTTTGTAATAAAGTCCATTGAAGAAAATACAAAGAACATGCAGTACATGTAAAAGCTAAATGTGAGCTTTTGTCTGAACGTCTGAAAGCTTTGGAAAGTTGTTCAGACGGCAACATAAACCAGCGCCAAGATCACACACGTGCTTTCAAATAGCCGTGGCATAAAACCAGGCTTGAACAATTTTCCCTCAGCCCGACCGCCTGGCAGACCTCGAAGATGAAACCATCGATTACCTCAGATCAATATTTGTAGCCCTGGCACCACAATCACAGCAACAATCCCAGAGACTTTCTCTGGATGTTTTTATTAGAGCATCACTTTACCTCAGTCGAAGCTTAGCGTAAGTATGGCCGCCCCGCTGAATGGTGTTAAAACCCCATCGCTCGCTACATTCTGAAAAGTGGTTTTATGTGGTCGGACCCGGCTGTGTGGAGAGGCCATTAGTCTGTGGTTTGTGATCTTGGAGCTAAAGGCCTGTCTGCATTGTGTAGCTCTCTCTCTCTTTATCTTTCTCTCTTGCTCGCACATATTATCTTGTTCTTTCTCTATCATATTTATTAACTCTCTCACATAATTTTATTCTTTCACGTCCATATCCTTACCCACATACCTTTTCTTTCCATCACATACGCTCTGTTTTGCCTACAAGGACACACAATCTCTCCCAGACTCTCTCTTTTACACAGATACTTCCTCACATACAGGGTGCACCATAAAATATTAATTAAATATTATAAATTAATATTATTGCTAACTTCAAATCAAGAAAAGTTGGAAGAGTATGGAAAATGCATCATATCCGAAGTTCATACTGTCTGCAATGAAATGTAAATGTAAGTAACACTGAGTTGTTTTTATTTATCTATTTATTTATTTTTTCATTTCCTGCACTGTCCCAACTTTTTCTGATTTGGAATTGTTATTATTATTGTTATTATTATTATTATTATTATTATTGTTTTGTTATTATTATTATTATTATTGTTATTATTATTATTATTATTATTATTATTATTATTGTTTTGTTATTATTATTATTATTATTGTTATTATTATTATTATTATTATTATTATTATTATTATTGTTGTTGTTGTTTTGCTGACCCCAGCTCTGACCCCAGCTTCCAAATAAGCTAGGATATGCAAAAAAATTATTTCGTTGTACTGTACATCAGTATATGTATATGTACAGTATATATGACAATGAAGGCGTAAAATAAATTAATAAAATAAAATAAATAAATAAAATAAAAAAATTAAATAAAATAATTAAAGAAAATAATAAATAATATAATATAAATAATAAAACTTAAAAATGAAATAATAATGTAAATAAATAAATAAAATTTAAAAAAATTAAAAAGCAACAACTACAAACTAAAAACAATTACAAAAAACAACAACTTTGTCTCACACTTGTTGACATTCTCACTCACACTTTTACTGTCTTTATTTCTCACATTTCTCGCACTCACCCTCATACTCTCTCTCTCTCACTCACAATCTCTCTCTCTCTCGCTCCGCCTCTGATCCCGTGTGGGTGTCAGTCGGCCGCGCCCCTCCTCATCACAGCATCTGCATCCTGTGCAGTTTGTCACTGGCCCTTCCTTGCATCACCACTGGCTGTTGCCGAGCAACATGTCCATCTTACAGACTATTTCCCATGATGAATTAGCTGGGCTGTTACTATGCCGACAGAATTTGTTACTTAATTAAACTGATTCAGATCAGAATTGGCCGGAGGGGAGAAGGAGCGAGATGTTCAAGTCTCCAACTCAACGGAACGGCTGGATTTGGCAATTTATAACAGCAGGTCACTGTAGAGGAGCGGGTAGTGTGGGTAACGCACAACAACCTAGGTCCCAGAGACCTGGATTCAACTCTTAACTCCTAACTCTTAACACCTCCCAGCAATTTGGATGTATTGGCTACTCTAAATTGCCACCGGTGTGAGTTGTTTCAGTTCATTTTCATCAGCCACCTGAAGTCGCAGCTGAAACACTGGCAATGAGGAACAGAGACCCGGCATAGCCGGTCATATGTGTTTTGACACAGGGTCTGTGCAAAAACCTAGTGAGTCTCTTCATAGACGCATCTTACTTCATCCTACACTCCAGAGAAGAAGGCATGTCTAAATTCTTAGATTCCTTAAAATGCTCCTACTGAGGCGCCTTAATTCTGAGTGATAATCTGACTGAATAACGAGGGAGCGTCCAACACTTCCTCAGCGCTGAAGGCAATCCCAGCATTCAGTGAGCACGACTTTTCTCACAGAAAATGACAAATATGGCAGGCGAATGCGGAGCAACAAACAGAGTTCTTTTCAAATGTAAATAAATTCTCATTCGTTTAGAATTTGTATAAATGTGCACAAGTGTCGTTTATTTGTAACTTCAGTCTCGTCTGGGACAGTTTAACCATTATAGAGACGTTAGCCGGAGTGCTAGTGGGTTGTGACGCCTCAGCCCATTGGTTTGAAGTAGTGCATCTAAATAATCTGCCTTATGAGTTCAATGTCTTATTAGAATCCTCTCTACTGAGGCAGCTGATCAGGTAGGCAGTAGTGGTGGGCGGATCGATCCAATTATTGATATTAGCGATACCAATGTTGGTATTGGTATCGGATCAATACTAGTGTGATGAGATCGATACTTTAGTTTTACTTTTTTCTCTGCTACATTCAACATGTCTATACAGACAGTAGCAGCTCCTCTCACATTTTACATGCTCACCTCGCTCCTCCCCTCCTCCCCTGCTGGGTTTTGTTGTGGTGCCGTCACGTTGTTCTGTTGTTAAAATCCTAACAGACATCAGTACGTTGGAAGGCTTTGGAAGATTGTAAGTTTCTGAATACTTTGCTTTGCAGATACAGAAATAGGGGCGATTTTATGGAAATAATAGTGTAAATTATACATACGTAAAGTACGGACGCACCTTACGCACTTTGCGCACCCTACGCAAATAAATCAGAGCATGCATAGTGAGGCTCTTATTCCCTGTGTTTGTGTTTTATGTGAATGAGAGCTCTTTTCTTTTGACTTTGTGCTTAAAAAGTAAACAGAATAGCATCGATTTTTGTATTTTAAATAAACAAGGACACATACTTGGTCACTATTAAAAATTTACACATTTATTCACCCAGAAAACACAACTATGTGGTATGAGTTAGCCGCTTTGATGGGAACATTGTGAGAAAGTAAAGCACCAGAAACTAGAAATCGGAGCGCTTTAAACATCTGAATTTATTTACAACCCTACTGAGAATGTAAAAATGTATGTATTACAATAATACACTTAAAGGTCATGAAAATTCATTCAGATTTAGCAGTTTGATGATGCATATACCTTAATTATTAAAAAGTATCGATATTGGTATCGGTGTCTGTGATACTGGCCCTGTATTTATTGGATCAATACCAGATTTTGCAGTATCGCACACCACTAGTAGGCAGAAAGGCAGCTCATTATATATATATATATATATATATATACAGGGGTTGGACAAAATAACTGAAACACCTGGTTTTAGACCACAATAATTTATTAGTATGGTGTAGGGCCTCCTTTTGCGGCCAATACAGCGTCAATTCGTCTTGGAAATGACATATACAAGTCCTGCACAGTGTTCAGAGGGATTTTAAGCCATTCTTCTTGCAGGATAGTGGCCAGGTCACTACGTGATGCTGGTGGAGGAAAACGTTTCCTGACTCGCTTCTCCAAAACACCCCAAAGTGGCTCAATAATATTTAGATCTGGTGACTGTGCAGGCCATGGGAGATGTTCAACTTCACTTTCATGTTCATCAAACCAATCTTTCACCAGTCTTGCTGTGTGTATTGGTGCATTGTCATCCTGATACACGGCACCGCCTTCAGGATACAATGTTTGAACCATTGGATGCACATGGTCCTCCAGAATGGTTCGGTAGTCCTTGGCAGTGACGCGCCCATCTAGCACAAGTATTGGGCCAAGGGAATGCCATGATATGGCAGCCCAAACCATCACTGATCCACCCCCATGCTTCACTCTGGGCATGCAACAGTCTGAGTGGTACGCTTCTTTGGGGCTTCTCCACACCGTAACTCTCCCGGATGTGGGGAAAACAGTAAAGGTGGACTTATCAGAGAACATTACATGTTTCACATTGTCCACAGCCCAAGATTTGCGCTCCTTGCACCATTGAAACCGACGTTTGGCATTGGCACGAGTGACCAAAGGTTTGGCTATAGCAGCCCGGCCGTGTATATTGACCCTGTAGAGCTCCCGACGGACAGTTCTGGTGGAAACAGGAGAGTTGAGGTGCACATTTAATTCTGCCGTGATTTGGGCAGCCGTGGTTTTATGTTTTTTGGATACAATCCGGGTTAGCACCCGAACATCCCTTTCAGACAGCTTCCTCTTGCGTCCACAGTTAATCCTGTTGGATGTGGTTTGTCCTTCTTGGTGGTATGCTGACATTACCCTGGATACCGTGGCTCTTGATACATCACAAAGACTTGCTGTCTTGGTCACAGATGCGCCAGCAAGACGTGCACCAACAATTTGTCCTCTTTTGAACTCTGGTATGTCACCCATAATGTTGTGTGCATTGCAATATTTTGAGCAAAACTGTGCTCTTACCCTGCTAATTGAACCTTCACACTCTGCTCTTACTGGTGCAATGTGCAATTAATGAAGATTGGCCACCAGACTGGTCCAATTTAGCCATGAAACCTCCCACACTAAAATGACAGGTGTTTCAGTTATTTTGTCCAACCCCTGTATATATATATACACAGTAGACCCTTGAGTTACGAACGGTTTACCATACAAACATTTCTTTTTCAACTTAACGTATGAATAAATTTCGGATTACGAACAGAAATTCGCGAAACATCTGACATCACGAACAAGTTGAGGCCAACCGTCTCTCTCTATGTTAATACAGTGAGCAAACATTCAGACAGCGGATAGTGTTTTTTTCAGTTTTTTCTTTATATTTTATAAAATTCAATATTAAAATGTGCCCAAAGAAGGTGCAGAGAAAGTGTAGTGGTGAGAAAATGAACAAATCTATTACATTTGTTGTTGTATAATTTCTCCTGCCAGTAGGTGTCACTATGTATCAGACAGAGGGGACAGTGAGTGAGAGAGAAGAAGGAATTTGGCTCAGTAAAGTATTCTTTCTTCCATGCAGTTACACCTACAAAATACAACACTACTGAAATAAAGAAGGAAATAATAGATTAATATGAGAGTTATTGTTGTTTCTAGTAGATACATTTTATATAAAAAAGAAGGAAATTTATTATGGTGTATGGTACAGCACACCAGTGGCAATTTCTCTAAGACTGAAGGGAAGCTCAGCTTCCCCTAAAATGTCAAAAATTAAATGGTCAAATATGTACAGTTGTGTTAACATTTCATTGACTACAAATGCGTTAGAACACGTTCATCTCGAAGACGAGTTCGTTCAGAATCAGCTACTTATCACAAATCGACTGACTCGAACTTCTCATACATTCCCGTAGCGTCAATGCATTTGCCCGCAGAAGCTGAGCGTCTCTTCACTTCAATGGGGCTGCATGGAACGTTTTTTTTCATTGCTTTGAAACTCGCCGGTCATTGGATAAATGCCACGATTTTGTCCCGCCCCCGGACGCTGAGCGTCTCTGGGGGTGAATGGAGCTGTGGGCGGGTCTGGACGCGGAGCTTCTGCAAGATGATTGGAGGATCAGTTGAAAGGTTGAATTCCGTTTTGATTGACAGCTATTTTGATCTCTACATCATCACTTAATCACTGGGAGCTTCAGTCCCATCGTGGATTTTGCGAGTGAAGTCGAAAGACAAACTGAAACCCATTTCAGGCCATTTTCTTGAAAAGGAACAGAGGGCAGAATTTATGTATAAATAAATTGACAAATTTTATGATGTAAGCCGACAATGAGCTTCCCCTCTTTAAAAGACCAGCAGCCGCCACTGCAGCACACGTACTGTACTGAAATGTGATGTGTGTTTTATGTACAGTACTACTGTGTATTGTTGTTTATTATTGTTTATTACAGGAATGTCTATTCTATAATTTAAGATTTAAGGGAAAATATACTTGTATTTATAACAAAAAAGATCATCTAAGGCATTAGAGAGGTTAGGTAAGGGGGGGTTTGTGAGGTCTGGCACGGATTAATTATATTTACATTATTTCTTATGGGAAAAATAAGTTTAACTAACTTACTAACTTACTGGGTCTACTGTATATATATATATATATATATATATATATATATATATATATATATATACCGTATATATATATATATATACTGTATATATATGTATATATACAACAACTACTACCAATAATAATAATAATAATAATAATAATAATAGTTTTTGAAATAAATAAATAAAATAAGCAGGGCCTACACTGTAGCTCACAATCCCCTGGCCTGCATGAATATGTATGTATGTATTACCGTTCATTGACCAATGTGGAGAAGGAAAAAAAAAACAGCGAAGCAATTTGCTTGTGTGTGCAGAGCCGCGAGCAGGAACAGTAGAATGTAATCTCTTTAATTTGGGACATCGCACCTCTAGCATTTTCCACAATTGGAAAAGAGCCCCTCGAACAGGGCTGCCTTCACCGGCGACTCTGATTTCCATAAAGTTCTGACAGAACCGTTTTGTCCCATCTGATTGGCTCCATTTGCATCGGACACCTCTTCTGCATATAGATTGATGGGTTTAATCAGCGAATCAGGGAAAGCACTCAGACATCAATCACTGTCAGCGCTGTCTTTCTTTCCTCCGCCGAGCGGCCCTTGATTTTCTGCTGCTCTGATTCGAGCGCAAAGGTAACGAAGAACTGAGAAACAATCCGAGAAGAGACCGGTAAGTTATCAGCCGTTAGCGTGAAAGCCGTCTTTCTCTTTCTTCCTCAGCCTGATGACCCGCTTGTTCAAACTCCCACCCCACAGCTTTACGTCAAGCTTAGTTTCACACTGGTTTGATGAAAAAAAAAAAACTAGATGGAAGACGAAAAAGAAGCAAAGGACCGGCCCTTCACCTGTCCAGTGGTTTGTGAAGAACACTCCAGATAGGTAGCACCTCAGTGAGTGGAAAAATGAACCAGCAACTAGAACTATGATCCACTAGGAAAGGTTCTGAGTGTTCAGAACATTTCTGCAAATAAATAATCAATTCATTGGTTCATTTTGAACAAACACATTAACCTGGTCAGGGTTGAGGTGGGTTCAGTACCAGGCGGAAATACAAACAGTTTCCAGAAAACGACATTAAAATGCAATAAAATCTGAAGTCTGTAATTGGTTAATTTACTTGAACCTTTATTTTCAGACAAAAGGACAAAGAAAGGATTTAGGGTTTTCAATGACAAACTTAATTCTATTTGTTTACATTTAACAAATTTAGAATTGTTCAGGTGACGATTTGTCATGAACGGGGGGCTTAGGCGAGACAGAGGGGCGGACACACACGCAGAGATGTGAACTAAAGCAAGGATATATTTATTAATGAAGACAAGTGCTATTTACACAGTAACACAACCTAAGCGCATGGCTAGTAACACAGGCTAAGCACATGGCTAGTAACACAAGCTAAGCACATGGCTAGTAACATAAGCTAAGCACATGGCTAGTAACATAAGCTAGGAACATGGCTAGTAACACAGGCTAAGCACATGGCTAGTAACACAAGCTAAGCACATGGCTAGTAACACAAGCTAGGCACATGGCTAGTAATACAGGCTAGAAACAAACCTTCAAACAGATTCCAAAACAGAGTCCAAGTAAAGCCAAACCAAAGACACCATAGAAGTCCAACAAAGCAGTTACAAAGCAGTTCCAAAACAGTTACAAAACAGTTACAAAATAGTTACAAAACAGTTACAAAACAGTTACAAAACAGTTACAAAACAGTTACAAAACAGTTCCCACTGTAGTGCTCCAGTGCACCACTTAAATAGAGGGCAGCTGGAGCCAATTAGTCCTGGGGAACCAATCATGAGCTAGGGTGTGGCAGGAGACAGAGTGTGCTCATGGAGAGGGGGCGTGGCACATCAAAGCACCAGAGCACACAGAGGCTTGGTGTGACATAACCCCCCCCTAAAGGCACTCCTCCTGGAGTGCCTAAAAAACACAAACCACAAGGAGGTCCTTGGCCCTGCGGGGCAAATTTAAAGTCATTAAGTTCATCTTGAGGCAGGCATGACATAAGTGCTGTAACGCCGGCTGCCGACGGAAAACCAGCCAACAAGAGTTCTGAAGCACGCTCTGGGAGTGCTGACTTAACATGAGCGCCATCGGGGGGCGCCAACTCGGGAACAGGAGCGCCATCGGGGAGCGCTAACTCGGAAACAGAAGCGCCATCGGGGGGCGCCAACTCAGGAACAGAAGCGCCGTCAGGGAGCGCTAACATAGAAACAGAAGCGCCATCGGGGGGCACCAACTCCGGAACAAAAACCAGCTGCGTGGAGCCTGGCGAAGAGGCTTCGGGAGATAGCTGCGTGGAGCCTGGCGAAGAGGCTTCGGGAGTCAGCTGCGTAGAGCCTGGCGAAGAGGCTTCGGGAGTCAGCTGCGTGGAGCCTGGCAAAGAGGCTTCGGGTGTCAGCTGCGTGGAGCCTGGCGAAGAGGCTTCGGGAGTCAGCTGCGTGGAGCCTGGCGAAGAGGCTTCGGGAGTCAGCTGCGTGGAGCCTGGCGAAGAGGCTTCGGGAGTCAGCTGCGTGGAGCCTGGCGAAGAGGCTTCGGGAGTCAGCTGCGTGGAGCCTGGCGAAGAGGCTTCGGGAGTCAGCTGCGTGGAGCCTGGCGAAGAGGCTTCGGGAGTCAGCTGCGTGGAGCCTGGCGAAGAGGCTTCGGGAGTCAGCTGCGTGGAGCCTGGCGAAGAGGCTTCGGGTGTCAGCTGCGTGGAGCCTGGCGAAGAGGCTTCGGGTGTCAGCTGCGTGGAGCCTGGCGAAGAGGCTTCGGGTGTCAGCTGCGTGGAGCCTGGCGAAGAGGCGTCCGGAGTCAGCTGCGAGGACCCTTGAGAAGAGGCGTCCGGAGTCAGCTGCGAGGACCCTTGAGAAGAGGCGTCCGAAGTCAGCTGCGAAAACACTGGAGAAACATCACTCAGCTGCGAGGACCCTGGAGAGGCGTCCGAAGTCAATTGTGAAAACACTGGAGAAACGTCATTAATCAGCTGCACAAATCCTTGAGAATCTCCTTGATTCAGCTGTGAGGACCCTGGAGAGGCGTCCGGAATCAGCTGCAAAAACCCTTGAGAAACTCCTTGAGTCAGCTGCGAGGACCCTGGAGAGGCATCCGAAGTCAGCTGCGAAAACACTGGAGAAACATCGCTCAGCTGCGAGGACCCTGGAGAGGCGTCCGAAGTCAACTGCAAAAATCCTTGAGAAACATCGCTCAGCTGCGAGGACCCTGGAGAGGCGTCCGAAGTCACTTGCGAAAACACTGGAGAAACAGCACTCAGCTGCGAGGACCCTGGAGAGGCGTCCGAAGTCAGCTGCGAAAACACTGGAGAAACATCACTCAGCTGCGAGGACCCTGGAGAGGCGTCCGGACTGAGCTGCTTGAACCCTGGAGGGACGTCTTGAATCAGCTGCTTGAACCCTGGAGGGATGACTTGACTCAGCTGCTTGAACCCTGGAGGGACGTCTTGAATCAGCTGCTTGAACCCTGGAGGGATGACTTGACTCAGCTGCTTGAACCCTGGAGGGACGTCGTGAATCAGCTGCTTGAACCCTGGAGGGACGTCGTGAATCAGCTGCTTGAACCCTGGAGGAAAGTCGTGAATCAGCTGCTTGGAACCTGAAGAGGCTTCGTGAATCAGTTGCTTGGAACCTGATGGCGGTAGCAGCAGAGCTGAAGGAGAATTGTTTGTAGTAGCCTGTGGCTTGAACTCTGCAGACTGGAACATAAAGCCTGGAACTTTGACAGGAAACAAAACTGGAGAGGACTTGGAACTGTTTGACTCTGTCTGGGTGGCATGAGGGCCCGAACGTACAAACAAACCGTTTTGGAAACCCTGACCTGCTGACTGACACCTAGAACCGACAGAGACTGATGAACACTAAACAGGACTAGAGAAACTAGTACTCATGGAACCTGACTTGGAGACATGACGGACTTGAACTGACGGACAAGACATGACAGGCTGGTTGACTAGACAAGCATGACCAGACAAACTAGGACTTACTGAACCTGACTTGGACACAGGCGAACATGAACTTAACCGAACTGGCAGAGGACGGACATAGACTTTAGTACACGGAACTGGAGCCGGCAAACAAACAGAAGGACCCCTGGAGCCTTTGGGGTCATTACAAGGAGCATTACTTAAACTATCCTGACTGGCTCCTAACATGGACATGGGACGGTCACGAGCATTGATAGCGGGCACTGGCACCCGGACCACATCAGTAGTGGGCACTGGGGGAAATTTAACATCCCCAGTGGGCACTGGATGCCGGGTATAAGCTGCAGTAGGCGCTTTGCTGCGTGAAAATTTTGCTCTCATGAGGCCCTCAAACACCTTAACCGAGTTCAGAACAGCTCCCCTGTCAGACCACAGCTGCCGGGCCCACTCACGAGCGGCACCCCTCAGTCTGGACATCATAAATCGTACCTTGTCGATTTCAGCTGGCTGGGGGTCCAGAAGGTGCTGCAGGTAGAGCTGGCTCTGCAGAAGGAAGCCGTCGACAAATGAGTCGCTTCCATCATATGGAGCTGGCCTACTAAGCGGTAGGGTCTGAGGAAACCTCCTGGAGTTAAACTCCGGGAAAACATGAACAAAATACATCTCTCTGTGTCCTAGTAGGGGGAACTGTTATGTCACGAACGGGGGGCTTAGGCGAGACAGAGGGGCGGACACACACGCAGAGATGTGAACTAAAGCAAGGATATATTTATTAATGAAGACAAGTTCTATTTACACAGTAACACAACCTAAGCGCATGGCTAGTAACACAAGCTAAGCACATGGCTAGTAACACAAGCTAAGCAAATGGCTAGTAACATAAGCTAGGAACATGGCTAGTAACACAGGCTAAGCACATGGCTAGTAACACAAGCTAAGCACATGGCTAGCAACATAAGCTAAGCACATGGCTAGTAACATAAGCTAGGAACATGGCTAGTAACACAAGCTAAGCACATGGCTAGTAACACAAGCTAAGCACATGGCTAGTAACATAAGCTAGGAACATGGCTAGTAACACAGGCTAAGCACATGGCTAGTAACACAAGCTAAGCACATGGCTAGTAACATAAGCTAAGCACATGGCTAGTAACACAAGCTAGGCACATGGCTAGTAATACAGGCTAGAAACAAACCTTCAAACAGATTCCAAAACAGAGTCCAAGTAAAGCCAAACCAAAGACACCATAGAAGTCCAACAAAACAGTTACAAAACAGTTACAAAACAGTTACAAAGCAGTTACAAAACAGTTACAAAACAGTTACAAAACAGTTACAAAGCAGTTACAAAGCAGTTACAAAGCAGTTACAAAGCAGTTACAAAACAGTTACAAAGCAGTTCCAAAACAGTTCCAAAACAGTTACAAAACAGTTACAAAACAGTTACAAAGCAGTTACAAAGCAGTTACAAAGCAGTTACAAAACAGTTACAAAGCAGTTACAAAACAGTTACAAAGCAGTTACAAAGCAGTTACAAAGCAGTTACAAAACAGTTACAAAACAGTTACAAAGCAGTTACAAAACAGTTACAAAGCAGTTACAAAACAGTTACAAAGCAGTTACAAAGCAGTTACAAAGCAGTTACAAAGCAGTTACAAAACAGTTACAAAGCAGTTACAAAACAGTTACAAAACAGTTACAAAGCAGTTACAAAGCAGTTACAAAGCAGTTACAAAGCAGTTACAAAACAGTTACAAAGCAGTTACAAAACAGTTACAAAGCAGTTACAAAACAGTTACAAAACAGTTACAAAGCAGTTACAAAGCAGTTACAAAGCAGTTACAAAACAGTTACAAAGCAGTTACAAAACAGTTACAAAGCAGTTACAAAACAGTTACAAAACAGTTACAAAGCAGTTACAAAACAGTTACAAAACAGTTACAAAGCAGTTACAAAGCAGTTACAAAACAGTTACAAAACAGTTACAAAGCAGTTACAAAACAGTTACAAAACAGTTACAAAGCAGTTACAAAGCAGTTACAAAGCAGTTACAAAACAGTTACAAAACAGTTACAAAGCAGTTACAAAACAGTTACAAAGCAGTTACAAAGCAGTTACAAAACAGTTACAAAGCAGTTACAAAACAGTTACAAAACAGTTACAAAGCAGTTACAAAACAGTTACAAAACAGTAACAAAGCAGTTACAAAGCAGTTACAAAACAGTTACAAAGCAGTTACAAAGCAGTTACAAAGCAGTTACAAAACAGTTACAAAGCAGTTACAAAACAGTTACAAAGCAGTTACAAAACAGTTACAAAACAGTTACAAAACAGTTACAAAGCAGTTACAAAGCAGTTACAAAACAGTTACAAAACAGTTCCCACTGTAGTGCTCCAGTGCACCTGGAGCCAATTAGTCCTGGGGAACCAATCATGAGCTAGGGTGTGGCAGGAGACAGAGTGTGCTCATGGGGAGGGGGCGTGGCACATCAAAGCACCAGAGCACACAGAGGCTTGGTGTGACACGATCAAACCCGGCTCCCCTGGGATGTACAGTGGTGCAGCTGGAATAGTGGCAGTTATAACTTTTATTAATTATTATTATTATTATTATTATTAATTATTATTATTATTATTATTATTATTATTATTATTATTATTATTATTATTATTAATTATTATTATTATTATTATTAATATTATTAATTATCATCATCATCATCATCATCACTTAAATGCATATTTAAAAACTATTATAATTGTTATTATTATTATTATTATTATTTATATTATTATTATTATTTAGGCATTGTTATGTATTAGGCAAATAAATCACATGCTTCCAGTCTGGCTTCTTTACTGAAAACACCTTCACTATTTCCCAAAAGAACAAGAAACAGTGGTACAGATTTGACCCTCACAACGTTTAGTAACACCGTCAAGTCAAGTCAAATTTATTTATATAGCACTTTTTACAATAGACATTGTCTCAAAGCAACTTTACAAAATCCAGGACCAACAGATACAAAAACCCCTGTTGAGCAAGCCGAGGGACAGTGGCAAGGAAAAACTCCCTTAAACTACAGGAAGAAACCTTGAGAGGAACCAGACCCAGCAGGGCCCATCCTTCTTGGGTGGTCTGGAGGATAGGACTGCTTACTGTTTAAACACAGTCCTACTGCAGTCAGGTCAAAAAGTTCACTGGAAGATCCACTAGTTCACCCAGTCCCTAGTATAATCATTTCTTTCTTTTTTTACCACTGCTTCATCCTGTCCAGGGTCGTGATGGGACTGATTAATTGGCCGAAAAGCAGGAAACACCCCAAACAGGTCTACAGTCCATCACAAGGCTGGACAAAAATAGTTCAAGCTATTAAGGGCCCAACAGTGCTACCCACAGATAGATAGATAGACAGACAGACAAATAGAAGATGGATGGATAGATGGATGAAAGGACGGACAGACGGACAGACAGACAGATAGTAGATGGATGGACGGACGGACGGACAGACAGACAGATAGATAGACAGACTTGCTCTAGTGCTAGAAGTCAGATTTTTTGACCAGTTATAACATAGTAACATATATAACATATATTTTATATAATTGATTACATACCATGTCAGGACAGGGGTCAATGGCCTTTTTTTCTGTTTTGTACCACCAGTCTTGTAGTGGACCCAGTGAGATTGGTCTTACTCCTTTGTTGAGATCAGGTTGATAATCCAACAACAAAAAACAATCCTCTAAGCAAAAACACCCAACCTCATGCATCCTAATGCTCTGTTATGTACATTAAGACGTTTCCTTTACCCACAATACCAGTGTCACACCTCGACTGGTCTGGACTGTTTGTCTGGGTACCAGAACATCCAGTTCCTTAAAAATCAGTTTCAGCAGATAAATCAAATTCTTCTGCTTCCATAATTGGATGCTGATCATTCAGCAATGTGATGAGAACAATTCCCCAATTTCTTTATTTTCGGTGCCACCCTCACCCCTCTCTGACTCTCGTGGTCCTGTCATCCGTACGCTGACCCCTCATTTTTTATCCCTCCCCTGTGTTTGAGAGCAGAGGAAGAAAAGGCATTATGCTTGCATATATATTTTTCTTCCTTCGCTCCCTTGTACTTAAGGATATTCAGTCGGCTCTGATGTGGCTTGTTATATGTAGCATGTCATTGTGGAGAATTGCATCCTGGGAGATCTGTCTGTGAGAGAGATGAACTGAACTACTCCAGGTGTGACCCTCCATGCTCGCACACACACACACACACACACATTTGCATCCACACAGAGGTCACACACATGCAGACGTATTTGTTGGGAGGACGAATGGAAGACAAGCAGACAGATCACTTTCACAAACATAATGGTGTTTGATATGGCTGAGTGAGTGAGACAGATGCTCGCGAGATGCAAAATGGGATGCATATGTTTTATGGAAGACGTTTTCCTGATAGACTTTTTATCTTAAAGAAAAAAGAGTCCGGATTTCTAGATATATCGGAATGAAACATGCAGCAATCTGTGCACCCGACCCCTGATGTTCCACACGTCCCCCAAAACCTGCATCCACTAGGAACGTTCTTCAAATAAATGAATAAACTGCATCAATCTTTAATAAATCTGAAATCTGTAATGTGTTAATACACTTTAACCTTTATTTACAGACAAAAGAAAAAAAAAAAAATTTAATTGACAAATTTATATTTGTTTAAGCAAAGATCAAACTAGGGATGCACAATGATGCAGCTGGAATAGTGGTAATTATAATAATAATAATAATATTTATTATTTCCAAATACATTTTATTATTATTATTATTATTATTATTATTAATATTGTTGTTGTTGTTGTTTCGTTGTTTTGTTATTATTATTATTATTATTAATAATATTTTTTTTAATTATTATTATTATTATTATTGTTGTTGTTTCATTTGTTGGTAAATAAAAGTAGTGCTACATCCAATTATGTCAGTTTTGTCTGATGTGAGATATGCAATGCAAAGCCAAAAATATGTGGACTCCCCTTATAATTACTCAGTTCAGGTGTTTTTGTTTAGTTACTTTCAGATTTTATAAAATATACATGTTTCCATGCACTGTAAGAGACATTTAAAAAAACTATTTGTTTCTCTGTGGAAGAAAAACCTTATTTAATAAAGGTTTAATTGTTAATAATTGTTAATTGTATATATTGTCTGTTAATACGACAAAAGTTGCTGGGTCAAATATACAGTATTGCTGTATTATTGTTACAGTTTGAAGTTTGTCAGTATATATCGGGGTAATGTAAAGTCTGCAGATGATACCAGGCAGTGTGTAGTATATATTGGAACAGTATTCAATATATAATCAGTATGCAGTATATATTGGGATAGTATGCAATGTATAGATAGATAGATAGATAGATAGATAGATAGATAGATAGATAGATAGGTAGATAGGTAGATAGATAGATAGATAGATAGATAGATAGATAGATAGATAGATAGATAGATAGATAGATAGATAGATAGATAGATAGATAGATAGATAGATAGATAGATTTATATATTAGGGCAGTATGAAATATGTTGTACTGGGCAGTATGCAGTATATATTAGGGCAGTATTCAATATGTAGTTTATACTGGGCAGTATGCAATGTGTAGTATATACTGGGCAGTATGCAATATGTAGTATATACTGGGGCACTATCTAGTATATATCGGGGCAGTATGGAGAATATACTTTCGTAGTATATATTGGGACAGTATGCTAACAAATCTAAAGTTATCCTGACTTGTAATGTCAAGCTGACTGGGACTGTTGACCTCTGAAGGATCAGAGTTCTGTAATGCGGTTCAATAGATCCAGATTGGAGGAGATCTTACAGACAGGTATGAGAAGTACTGCCCTACCAACCATCAATTATTATTATATATAGATGAGACATTGTCTACCATCAGCCTAGATTCTATAGTGTAACTTTTGTTAGGATGTGAGTTAGATTATTAAATAAATATAAGTATAAAGTTTGGAAACATTGTTAACACAGCCAAATGAATGCTGTCAGCTAGATATGGTAACCTGGAATCTTAAGACTTCTATTTATTCTTAGTAACATTTTTTGTCAGTGTAAAGATTCTCTGTAAGGTCTGTATTTTTTATTCTTCAGATAATAAGAATAAATGGGTTTCTTCTCTCTAAAATTTAAAGACAAAAAAAAACATAAATAAATTAGAAACAACAGAGTTTCTATTGCCAGAAGTTACACTAGTGTTATATAACTGTTTACTTTTCCACCACTTCTTATCTGTGTGGCTGAGGCCCTGTCACCCACCCACCTCCCCCAGCACCAGCTCTGTCTGCTACTGGTGGGTAACGTCCTCTTGGTGGTTTCAACAGGTGTTGCTTTTGATGGCTGGTCTTAAATGAATTTGATGATTGCAGCGAAACGTACTGAACGGCAGCTCGGCGTGTATCACTCAGATAACTATAAGCTGGAACTTAAACTGTGGCTGGAAAGTGTGATGGAGTCTGACACAAACGGTTTCTAAACACCGGCGTAATGTGCGCATAATGTGCATTAACGTGATGCAATATGTGGTATTTGTGGTTGGCACCTTTCGAGAATGCGAGCATTTGTGGGTATGCAACTGGGTGACAAATTAAAGGAAACGAGTATTATTAGCAAGTCTTGGCCACCGTCAGCCAGAGTGACAGCTATTGCATTGCTTTGGTTTTCTTTAAAATTGATAAATATCTGGAACTGTATTAAAATAATGCCACATTATTCATTTGAAAGATGTTCTTTTAGTTAGTGTTTGGATTCTGGTTGTCTAACAGTCTTGTGACTGAAGGTCATAACATTGTCTTTACCTCATCACTAAGGCCCTACCAAATTTGCAGCTGTAAAAATCGTGTCATGTATCATAAAATGAGCCGTTTCCTGTGTAAGTGCAGTAAAATGCAGTAAAAAAAGGTTTGTGTTTAGCGATGTAACATTTTGTATTCGGGTCATTCCTACAATTTGGTGCCTTTTGTGTCCCCAGTACTGATCATTGTATTTATTAAGTAAATTTTAAACAATACAATTTCTAAACATCTTACTGAAGTAATTAACACTTTCAAATACTAAACACAATGTTTTCTACCCCCCCCCCCCCCCAAATAAAATGACTGTATACATTCTGTTTTTATCTCTTAGATTTTTCCATGTCCCCAGTGCTGTACATTCTGATTTAGTGATGATACATGAGGTTTAATCATAAAAATATCTCAGTCTTTCAATACTGTTTAAAAGGTTTCATTAATGCCAAGTTCACACTACACGACTTTTCAAGTGGTCAGGTCACTGTACAGTTCACACTACACGACTGGATCTCTTGTAATCGGGAGTCTTTTAAGTCGGTGTGTATTTCACACTACACGACTGATGGGTGATAGGGGGTTTCAAACTACACCATCTATCACCAACTGGAATCACAGGCGAGCTTCTCTGGTCTCCCAAACTAGGTTTTGTCATGAAAACAACCACGAGAAGTGACGAGAGGTTTAATGATACCACGTCCAAAAATGCACGTCAACAAGTAGCGAGCGATCAAAGTTTGTGTGCTGATGTGCAGCGTAAAAATAAAGGAGAAAAAATAAATGAATCTGAGTGGATTTGGCAACGTGAACAGCAGGGATTGTTTTGTAGTGAGTTGGAGGTTAATAAATATTTTTGCAGTGCAGCGTTGGTGTTTTGTAGAGAACGATAAGGTCAGAAATACTGTAAAACTTGTGTGTGTGCTGATGTATTCTGATATAAACTATATTATACCTTGTCCCACCTTTTTACACTCCTCCCCTGCGTTTCCCCTCACCCCGTATCTTGCGTTCTCATTGGCTGTACGACATAGCACTCAATGCCAGTCTGGCAACTCAGATTCAGATATCTGACATGCTAGAAATCTCGCTTTGGTGAGCTGCTCAGATCGAGTTGTTGAGTAGTTCACACATAGTGATTGAGAGCCGAGTTTCGATCGCCCAGTGAACGCCCAGTTGCTCCCGAGCCGGCAAATCTAGTCCCTCTAGTCATGTAGTGTGAACTAGGCATAAGTCTCTTTAAACCTTGGATTTTTTTTGGATTATAAATAAGGGCTTTTCACACGTCCCTCAAGTTGCTGTCCACTCTGTTATTTCTTACTACTGTCTCTTAAAATGAAGAGCTGTTTTGCATACTGACATCATTTCCTGGGGCTCACATGATCTTTTTGGAGGGAAAACAACTGTGGAAGATGAGCGACTTATTAAACTCCTCATTTTAATGTTGTTTTTTCCACATTTTATCCGAAAAGTCTTAAATATGGTCAACTGTAACATGTCCGCCCTGTTATGGGATATATGAGAAAAAGCAAAACGATTTGATCATTTAAAAAATAATCTCACTAAAAAGCAGAGAATTCTTTGTCTGAATTCACTTTTATGCTAGCATGGTTTTGCTCACTTGCTAGCAAAATGTCCACCCTGTTATGGTCCAGATACTGGACGTCACAGTGTATATGAGGTGCATGTGTAACTTAGCTTGACCAATATTAGTTTGGAAAAGTATAACACGTCCTTTTTATAATAAAACATGAAAAACACATTTAAAAAGACGTTAATGACGACGAATTCCAATTCCATTATTCAAAAATTCCAAATATTGACACAATAGTCAGAAGCAAAACCTTTTTAAAATTATTTATTTATTTTATTTATTTAACTTTTTATTTCCAAAATTCTAAAATTCCAAAATTTGACACAATATTTAGAACCAAAACAATTTTTTATTTATTTATTTACTTATTTATTTATTTTTCCTTTAAAAATTTTAAATTTTGACACATTTTTAGAATAAAAATCTTTTTTTATTATTTATTTCATTTTATTTAATTTTGTTTAATTGTTTGTTTATTTTTTATTTTTTTTTTTTTTATACTTTTTATATTTACCAAATTCCACATTTTGACAAAAGATTCAGAACCAAAACCTTTTTATAATTATTTATTTATTTTATTTATTTAACTTTTTATTGCCAAAATTCAAAAATTCCAAAATTTGACACAATATTCAGAACCAAAACCATTTTTAATTAATTAATTTATTTATTTATTTTTATTTTTAAAATTTTACATTTTTACACAATATTTTCCAGAATAAAAAAGCTTTTTAATTATTTATTTAGTTTTTAAATTCTTTTTGTTTATTTTATTATTTAAATTATTTAAATTATTTTTGTATTTACCAAATTCCACATTTTGACACAAGATTCAAAACCAAAACCTTTTTATAATTATTTATTTTATTTTATAATATTTTTGTTTTATTTATTATATTTGTCTTTCTTTTTAAAATTCCAAATTTTGACACAATATTCAAAACATTTTTTATTTATTTTAATTTAATTTATTTGTTTTATTTATTTCCAAAATTCTCAATTTTTACACAATATTCAGAATGAAAAGAAAATGTTTTCAATTATTTATTTATTTATTTATTTATTAATTTATTTTGATTTTTTCCCCTGTCGCTGTCTGTTTCTCTTCATGGTCACGACAGTTCATTACCTGCCAGCACAAACTAATTAAAACATGTTTTGTTTTGCAGCATTTGTTCCTTTATGTATCAGAAAGTAATTTAGCCCCGAGCTACAGAGAGCCGAGCATAAAAAGCAGCAAGCGAAGGTCATCTTCACACCGACGCCTGAGCCATCAGCAGCCCATTGCATGTGTTGATGAAGCCGTGATTAAGGTTCGTAGCACCTTGTTAAAGGCTCCACATCGCACGTGTATATTTAGATGGTGCTAATTCCCCCTCTCGCGCTGTAATGATATTAAATTGCGAGAGAGATGCAGTGAACAGGACCTGATCTGAGATGACATTTTTATGCTCTGTATCACATCAGCACTTCAAATGTACAAACACAACTAACAAAAAAAGTTGATTTAGTGATTGATTAACTGATTGATTGATTGATTGATCGATCAACTGATTAATTGATTGGTTGAATGATTCTCTGATTGAATGATTGATTCACTGATCAATTCACTGATTGAATGATTCACTGATCGATTGATTCACTGATTGGTTGATTAATTCACTGATTGATTGATTAACTGATTAATGCACTGATTGATTGATTCGCTGATTAATTAACTGATTGATTGATTAACTGATTAATTCACTGGTTGGTTGATTGATTCACTAATTGATTGATTGATTAATTGAATTATTCACTGATGATTGATTGATTCACTGATGAATTGATTGGTTGATTGATTCACTGATTAATTGATTGATTTACTGATTGGTTGATTGATTGATTGATTCACTAATTGACTGATTGATCTTTATAGTAACTCTTGGGTGATTTACATGGCAGGAAGTGATAGTGATGGGTCTGCATCATTGTTTTTAGGTTGGGGTTCTTCACCACCAGCTCAGACTGAAGAAGTCACTTGGGTGAGTGATGAAAATTGTGTCCAGATGAGCTGAACTTGATGGATTTGTGTACCTGGTTTATTGATCATTAAGAGATCATTGTTTTTACTTTATTAATCTGGTTTTTATTTTGCTCAGTGATCTAGATCAGGGTTTTCAAGTCTCTCACTGACTAAACACTAACAGACATTATGTAAAAGGGGAAGAAATATAAAAAAAACCCACAAATATTGTGCTTTCTGAAAAAGAATAAAAAGAAAATGATATGAGTTTTTAATTTAACACATTTCACAATTTGTTAAGAAGTGTCGGCAGGATCATCACTATTAAACATTTCCTGTTTTAATCTTTAGTTTAATTTCACATATTACAAGGTGCAAAACCTATATATATTTATTTATTTATTTATTTATTTATTTATTTATTTATTTATTTATTTATTTATTTATTTATTTATTTATTTATTTATTTATTTATTTATTTATTTAGTATATATGAATATTTCTTTTTTCATATCACTATAATTTGATTGATTCACTGATTTATATATTGATGCACTGATTCATTCATGGTCAGCAATTGATTGATTCACTGATTGAGTCACTGATTGATTGATTCACTGATTGATTGAGTCACTGATTGATTGATTCACTGATTAAATGACTCACTGATTTATTGAATCACTGATTGATTGATTGAAGCACTGATTTAATGAATGAATGAATGAATGAATGATTGATTGATTGATTGATTAATTAATTGATTTATCTTTAGCGCCATAGTCATTTGACAGTGATAGTGATTTTTCTGCGTCATTGTTTTCACTTTATTAATCTGGTTTTTATTTTGCTCAGTGATCTAGATCAGGGTTTTAAAGTCTGTCAGTGATTGATTGAGTCACTGATTGATTGACTTACTGATTTATTGAATCACTGATTGATTGATTGATTAAAGCACTGATTTAATGAATAAATGAATGATTGATTGAAGCCCTGATTTAATGAATGAATGATTGATTGATTGATTAATTAATTGACTGATTTATCTTTAGCGCCATACTCATTTGTCAGTGATAGTGATTGGTCTGTGTCATTGTTTTCACTTTATTAATCTGGTTTTTATTTTGCTCAGTGATCTAGATCAGGGTTTTAAAGTCTGTCACTGACTAAACACTAAACAGACATTATGTAAAAGGGGGAAAAATTAAAAAGCACAAAAAAATTGTGCTTTCTGAAAAAGACTAAAAAGTAAATGATATGAGTTTTTAATTTAGCACATTTCCCAATTTGTTAAGAACAAGCAGTCAGCAGGATCATCACTATTAAACATTTCCTGTTTTAATCTTTAGTTAAATCTCACATATTACAAGGTGCCAAACCTTAAAGCTTCAGTAATATTTGGATAATATCTAATTATTGTTATAATATCTGATTGTTTTGCACAAAAGTTCGGGGGTAAATGTACTATGCTTATCATCTTTTCTGTTCTTTGGACGAGGGATTCGGGCTCTTTTGATCAAATCCTCCACAACTACTT
>NC_086000.1:34623386-34710886 GCF_030014385.1 Trichomycterus rosablanca | reverse complement strand
CCACAGTCCAAAGACGTGCAAGTGAGGTGAATTGGAGATACTAAATTGTCCATGACTGTGTTTAATATGACCTTGTGACAGCCCCGGTTCTGGACTGCTTGGCTTGGGGGGGCAAAGACACAATTTGGGGGGGCAATGCCCCCCTCAGCCCCCCCTAGCCCCGGTTCTGGACTGCTTTGCTTGGGGGGGCAAAGACACAATTTGGGGGGGCAATGCCCCCCTCAGCCCCCCCCCTAGCGCCGGCCCTGCCTTGTGAACTGATGAAACTTGTGTAATGAGTAACTACCGTTTCTGTCATGAACTTAACTAAAAGTGTGTAAAACATGACGTTCGTGAAATCCTAATAAAACAAACTACATATTAGTTTTGAGCTTTTATTATTATTATTATTATTATTATTATTATTTATGTCTATTTATTTTGATTATTTATTTATTATAATCGTTATGATTGTTATTATTATTTATCTGTCTATTTATTTTGATTATTTATTTATTTTTTATAATCGTTATGATTGTGAAATCCTAATAAAACAAACTACAGTACATATTAGTTTTGAGCTTTATTATTATTATTATTATTATTACTATTTTTATTATTATTATTTATCTGTTTATTTATTTTGTGTATTAATTTATTTATTATAATTGTTATTATTATTATTTTTAATAATAATAATAATAATAATTATCATTATTATTATTATTATTTTTATTATTATTATTATTATATCTTGAATAAACTTTTTCCTATGATAAGCTCAGCATTTACATGCGATTTCTCTCAAACATTTTATTAAAAACATCAAACATTTAATAAAATCTCCTTAAAAACATCTATTTGACAATTTTGGCACTTTGGATTTTTTTTTTTATTAAACTGAATGATTGGGGTACTGAGGTGGGGGTGAGGTTGTGAAAATAAAGGATGGGGCAGAAGTGGGGGGGGCGAGGTCGGATGAGGTTTGCATTTGAATGGTAAAGTGAAATTATGGAGAAAGATATCAGTCTGGGCTGCTGCCAACAGCTGGCATCGTACAATTTACATCTGCTTACTCCGCTCCTTAAATCCACTCATTTCTGTGCGGCTGAGCTTTGCTGACCCTGCCATACACACACTCGTGTTTCAGAGAATAAATTATTATAATCTGGCTGTTTAAATGATGCTGCACTGGCATTTCTGGTCCACTCGGAGAATTTACCCACACGTTTCATCTGACTGTACTCAGCCACTGACTTTTAATTATCTTTTGCGTGTGACGTTCGGCGGTTCGGGCGTGCCGAGGGGTTCAGCTGACCCTCGTTTGGCTTTGTGGATTCCTCGGCTGTTTGTACGGTGGCACGAAGACAGAAGAAGTCATTCGGCTCTTTTACAATGCTAATACGGCGCCGCGTCTGAGAGGGTGTTAAGGTGATTCGTTTTTATTAGCCGGTGTCCTCATTACAGGCGCGCTGAGAACCCGGCCTCGGCGTGGAGATAATGAGGGAGCGTTAAGCCACCAGGGGGAGTTCGGGACAGCTGGTTGAGAATTCTCATGCACGCCTCGACTCACCTGGAAAGCTTTCGGTAAGACCTGGATTGTCACGTTGAGGGTGGGGGCACAACTCGGTTCACCTCCAGGTCTCCTCTTTCTCTGAGGACCTTGTTTGTGTTTGACGTGGGGTATGCAGCAAAGTGGCTTAAAAATATGTTGTCAGACTAGCTTTTCATCATAAGACCTTTAATTACCTTCCAGCCCTCAAGTTCCTACACATGTCGGCTCTGCATTTCTGCTCCTGATTCTGATTGTATTTGGGACGTTTACGCTGGTTAAACTACAACTGTACAGTTTTAGATCACAAAACCTGATCTAACAGCACAAATGTCAATCAGGCTGCACCAACCTCCAAGCCGAAAAGACGTAAAAATCTTAAACTAATACTGACAAACTGATATACATATAAACCCTAAACCCAATTGAGTAAACTCTATATCCCCTTTTAGCGCGTCCAATTGCCTGATTATGTCATGCTTCCTTTCCACTAATGCTGAACCCTGATTGAGGAGAACGAAGCTAACCCACGCCTGTTCCGAAATGCATTTTGTGACCTGCACTTTGATGAGTGCAGTGCAGCTCAGCACTGTGTACGGAGAGACACACCCTGCACCCTGACAGCACTTTTTTCCCGTCTCTGTGCAGGCGCCATCAATCAGCCAGCAGAGGTCGTAATTGCATCAGTTACGAGAGAGTCCCAATCCGGCTTTAATATCTCACCCCTATATGAACTACAGGCCAATCGTTGTTCATGTGGCCGCTCAGCCGAGCCAGCAGTCGGCAGGCAGAGCTGAGACTCAATACGGTATTCGAGATCCCAGTTCTGGTGTTCCAGTGTGTGTTTTTTTTGCTGCGCCACCTGAGTGACGTAAACTCTATATCTAAATGTGTTAAACCCCAATCCCACAGTGTAAAGTACAAACGGCAAATCAAACTGCTTTTATTTCAGCTGCTCTTGTATTTAGGGGTCACCAGATTTGGCACAGTTTTTACTCCAGATGCCTTTCCTGATGCAGCCATCAGGATCAGACACAGCCGCGCTGCTGGAGTTTTTAAATACCATGTCCACTCACTGTCCACTCTATTAGACACTGCTACCTAGTTGGTCCACCTTGTAGATGAAAGGTCAGAGACGATCGCTCATCTATTGCTGCTGTTTGAGTTGGTCATCTTCTAGACTTTCATCAGTGGTCACAGGACGCTGCCCACGTGGCGCTGTTGGCTGGATATATATTTTGGTTGGTGGACTATTCTCAGTCCAGCAGTGACAGTGAGGCGTTTAAAAACTCCAGCAGCGCTGCTGTGTCTGATCCACTCATACCAGCACAACACACACTAACACACCACCACCATGTCAGTGAAATGGGGCTAACACAGCTTGCAGAGAAACAGATGGACTACAGTCAGTAATTTTCGAACTACAAAGTGCTTCTATATGGTAAGTGGAGCTGATAAAATGGACAGTGAGTGTAGAAACAAGGAGGTGGTTCTAATGTTATGGCTGATCGGTGTATACATATGGGTGTGGGGAAAGTGCTAGCTCAGTGGTTAAGGTACTGGTTTAGTATTCAGAAGATTGCTGATTCAAGCCCCACCACCACCACTGTTGGGCCCCTGAGCAAGGCCTTTACCCACAATTCCTCAAAACACAACTGTATGACTGAATTGTTTGATTGTACTGTAAGTTGCCTTGGATAAAAGTGTCTGCTAAATGTATGTAACTGTTAAATGAATGTTAATCTATGACGAACAAATAAAAAGATAAACTGCATTGCACTATTT
Organism: Trichomycterus rosablanca; assembly: GCF_030014385.1. Classification (NCBI taxonomy): domain Eukaryota; kingdom Metazoa; phylum Chordata; class Actinopteri; order Siluriformes; family Trichomycteridae; genus Trichomycterus; species Trichomycterus rosablanca. The sequence goes on along the minus strand of NC_086000.1, from coordinate 34,707,570 downwards.
ACCAGTTAGTTTAGGTGTGACATTTAGAGATTCAGCATGTTTTCTTTCTTGTTTAAAGCCACATGGGTTCAGTTTTCATCTACGGCATTTAGCAGACGCTTTTATCTAAAGTAATTTGCAACTGTGACCAATTACAGTCTGAGTGATTGAGGGTTAAGTGCCTTGCACAAGGGCTCAACGGTGGCAACTTTTCAGTGGTGGGGCTTGAACCAATAACCTTCTGATTACTAGTCCAGTACTGCTCTTCATCTGTCCTGCTGTCGTCCTTGTATTTCTCCCAGATTTTTTCCCAGATAGAAAAGTAAAAATGTGGATTTAATATTGTTTAATATTATTTACGCTTGCTGTCTTGATCAAGACAAGTCAAGTCAAATTTATTTATATAGCGCTTTTTACAATGGACATTGTCTCAAAGCAACTTTACAAAATCCAGGACCAACAGACCAAAAACCCCTATTGAGCAAGCCGAGGGCGACAGTGGCAAGAAAAACTCCCTTAAAATTACATAAAGAAACCTTGAGAGGAACCAGACTCTGGATGGATACTTTAAATAAATCTCAGCTTTGCTCCCAGTCGACTAGGAGCACAAGTGGCAGTGCCTGCATCAGATGAAATTGGCCAATAAAGTCTGCTGTGTGGGAAAAGGTCGGACTAAGAGGGGGTGGGTCTTCGACCTTGGTTAGTATTCTGAGGCACCTGTGCAGAAGTGGAGCACAAAGTTCAGTGCTTCCCTGGCTTCCCTCTTAGCCTATTCCTAAAAAAAAATCAAGGTGGAACCCCAGCTTTGTCAAAGCCATCTGTGGTCAGTAATCAGAGGGAGCTAAATTGATGCTGGAAAAAAGGGTCACACTTTAGTTTCCTCTAGTGCTCAGATTATCACTTTTTGGGTACCTATGGGCAGAGATGTTCACAAGTCACAACATACGAGTCCAAGTCAAGTCACAAGTCTTTAGACTAGACTCCGAGTTAAGTCACAAGGCTAGAGTCCGAGTCAAGTCCCGAGTCTTTAGACTAGAGTCTGAGTCAAGTCACAAGTCTTTAGGCTAAAGTCCAACTCAAGTCACAAGTCTTTAGACTAGAGTCCGAGTCAAGTCATGAGTCAATATAATAAACACAAAACATATATTGGAAATGTAGTGTAGAAATAAACAAATAATCTGTATGTTCAGATAAAAAACAATAACAGATTAGTGACTTTATTTTGCCATTTTACTTAGTGCCTTTACTTTTCTAGTCATTGTGCAAATGAATGTAATTTCCGTAACAAGAAGGTTCCAGTTAAAAGCTTCAGCTGATACATTTTGTTTTCAGTGTGCAACTCTGTTAGCGAATACTGGCCTTATAAAGAAGGGAGCGTCACAGGGAGCGTGTGTCAGGCAAATATACCCTTGGACGCGACCAGGGCCTCCAGCAGTGGAAGACGAATTGGCTACACTAAATTGGGAGAAAAAAAAAGAAAATGCATGAATAAAATAGCGGAAAAAACTGTGATTAAACATTTGATCTGCTTTGAAATGTATTCAATCCTACATTCATGACAGGAACGGTAGTTACTCATTACACAAGATTCATCAGTTCACAAGATTATATCAAACACAGTCATGGACAATTTAGTATCTCCAATTTACCTCACTTGCACGTCTTTGGATTGTGGGAGGAAACCGGAGCACCCAGAGGAAACCCACGTGGACACAGGGAGAACATGCAAACTCCACACAGAAAGGACCCCCACCTGGGGATCGAACCCAGGACCTTCTTGCTGTGAGGCGACAGTGCCACCCACTTAGCCACCGTGCCGCCCCCAAGATATCTATTAGCATCTTACTCAAAAGTCTATACTGCTATACTGACGCCCTAACCACACTGTACCATAGTAAGCTGCAGCAATACATGCAGTACGCTGGTCTCACAACCTACACAAATACACAAATGTATAGGAGTAATAAGATTATGGTGCTGAATAACCTGCCGCACAGGGTTTTGTGACACAAAAGCAGAGATTTCACACAACACTAACCTAAGCTCAGACATGAGAAGCGTTCTGGACAAAGCCGCGTCGCTTATATTCTCAGCGAAAGAAAACAATGTTGCTTCTTTAAGCTGATCTGAGCGGCGGCTCTACCTGTACCTGTACCCTCTGTTCTATCTGCGTGTCATAACTCGATGCCTTGACCATTTTTCACATGCCGCTCTTTAATTACGCTCTTTTAGGCATCTCTCTAGAACCTGGAGGCCTGTGCACAGTTCTGCAGCTCGTTCACCCAGCACTGACAGGCACCATCACTAAATGGGTGTAAATTTCGGCCGGCAAATTAGACATTTCGGGACCGGCCACAGATGGGTGCCATTAACCTCCCAGGACTTCGTGTCACGCCATCCGTGCGCACCCGGAGTTCCTTGTGCTGTCAGCGGCTTTCATTTCAAACCGACATAATTAGGGAGCTCTGCTGTGTAAAGAACAGATTAAAGAGTCGCTTCACAATCTCAAACATCCAGAGCCAAGAGTTTGACATTTCACATGCTGCAGATGTAACTGATAGAAGTAAAGTACATCAACTTTTAATTTTCCACTCTTTGTTTCAGTACAAGCTGTGCTCTTGCGGTCTTACATTTTGTCACATGCACATTGAAATGCCACTTACTTTCTCCTCCATTTGCCATACTTTGGTTTTGGTCACTTTAAATTGGCTTCCTCCATTAGCCTATTCTCAAAAAAAAGTAGGGGTGGAACCCCAACTTTGTCAAAGCCATCTGTGGTCAGTAGTCAGAGGGAGCAAAATTGATGATGGGAAGAAGGGTGGCATTTTAGCTTTCTCTATTACTAAGATTATCACCTACCATTTTTCGGATACCTATGAGTCCACATATACAGTAAAAGGAAGTTCTTTAAAAAGCACAGCAATCTGCCCAAAATCATTGTACACCCAACAGTTTAAAAAGATGCATTAAGTCTTAGAGGAAGCACCCGTTAGTCCCTTACCCTCCTAGATGGGTGACTATGTAGCAAGTAATAATAAGTGAATACAATTATGGAACATGATCTAATTCTGCTTTGAACCTCCCGGCCCTCCCACCTCACTCATGGGTTAGGTTTACATAAATGCCACGCATGCTACCTGAAAACATTTGCCTTTGATTTATGTCGAGCTTTATAACTCACACAGTATAAATCTGTCACCTCTAGGACATTCCAACTCCAGCATTCATCTACCCAGACGTCTTTCATAAAGAGCACCTTGGACCTGGGCCAGAAAAAGCCACTCGAGTATAATCTTAAGGTTTAGCAGGAATGATGGGTGAATTACTGCCGGCCTGAGCGAGGAGACGTATCGCACCGCAAGCTTTAATCTTCTCACTCGTACTCCTTACTCACCTGCCCCGGTATTTTCTCTCCGCATACCGTATCCCCACATATTCCAACACACGGAGGAAAAAATATCATCCCACCAGGTTGAGGCTATTAATTAGACCAGTTCATCATGATCAGGTTTATGATTTATTTCCTGACGTCAGCAGTAAGTGGAACAGAAGGCGCTCGGGCTCGTCCGGCGGGTTTTCCTTTCTCTCCGCTCACGTTCACACAGAGAGACTCGGTTTTAATCACTCAGCACGAGGCCAACGACAAAGGTCAGCTTCATTGATTAACTGGAGGAAGAGGGAGTTGTCGTCTTTCATAAGACCGATAGAGACAGAGTACCGCGAGGAAGCTAATCAGGCTTCACATGGGTAAATAACCACAGACTATGAGCTGCTATTGGAGGAGACATATTAAAAAATAAATAAATGGTGTTTTAGAACCTTTAAAGACTCCAGAATTGTACGAGTTATTAAACTAATGTTTGTTTGTTAATTTGTTTTTTTGGTCTGTGTTTTTTGTACACAGTGGAAAACAGTATAAATGTGGTAAAAGTAGCTCTTGTAAAAATTTAAACAGCTACAATTAAAACAGCCGATCAAAACAAACAGGGTCTGTCTGAAATCCTAGTGAGCTGCCTTGCTGCCTACTATTTACCTGAGCAACTGCCTCAGTAGAGAGGATTCTAATGAGACTTCAAACTCATAAGGCAGATTATTTAGATGCTCTACTTAGACAGCAACTACGGCGAGTATGTCACCACAGTTTTAGATTACTAAGCTAACCCAGTTAGCCTCAGGCCATTCAATCCAATGTGCTGAGGCGGCACAACCCGCTAGCACACCAGCTAACGTCTCCCTCCGTGTACCGAAAACGGTTAAACTGTCCCTGACAAGCCCGAATTTAAAAATAAACGACACTTGTACGTTTATAAACAATTTAAAATTAATGACGATCAGCCATTACATTAAAACCACCTTCTTGTTTCTACACTCGCTGTCCATTTTATCAGCTCCACTTACCATATAGAAGCACTTTGTAATTCGACAATTACTGACTGTAGTCCATCTGTTTTTCTACATACTTTTTTAACCTGCTTTCACCCTGTTCTTCAATGGTCAGGACCCCCACAGGACCACCACAGAGCAGGTATTATTTAGGTGTTGCATCATTCTCAGCACTGCAGTGACACTGACATGGTGGTGCTGTGTTAGTGTGTGTTGTGCTGGTATGAGTGGATCAGACACTGTGTCCACTCACTGTCCACTCTATTAGACACTCCTACCTAGTTGGTCCACCTTATAGATGTAAAGTCAGAGACGATCGCTCATCTATTGCTGCTGTTTTTGAGTTGGTCATCTTCTAGACCTTCATCAGTGGTCACAGGACGCTGCCCACAGGGCACACACACTAACACACCACCACCATGTCAGTGTCATTGCAGTGCTGAGAATGATCCACCACCTAAATAATACCTGCTCTGTGGTGGTCCTGTGGGGGTCCTGACCATTGAAGAACAGAGTGAAAGCAGGCTAAAAAAGTATGTAGAAAAACAGATGGACTACAGTCAGTAATTGTAGAACTACAAAGTGCTTCTATATGGTAAGTAGAGCTGATAAAATGGACAGTGAGTGTAGAAACAAGGTGGTCATAATGTTATGCCAGATCGGTGTATACACATATTCAGGTGTACAGTACATCAAAATTCTTTTTACAGTATATCTCAGCTTGTTTGGACATGTGTTCAGTAGCTGACCATTTCATTTTATGAGTAATGTTCTCTGACAGTCCAACCCGAAGCTGAGCCGATCACTGTCCATACAGGCCTGCCGGTAGTAGCGCTGAGATTCAGAGGGCCCTGGTTTGTAATATATTTAATTTCTCTATAACCTAGTGTGACTTTATGAACTAAACTCAGTTGTTGCATGTAGTGGCGCTCAGTTAACATTTATCACCCCAAGAGGACAAGTTCAAAAAAGGCAAATACATAAATTATGGCACCTGCAAGCAGTTACCATGAACTTGACCTTTTCACAGAGGATCAAAACGAAACGAGAGGAGGTAACGAAAGGAGACTTACTATCACATTTTTTTTTACATAGTTCTCATCCTGGTGCAGAATAATTTGCACTTGCTGTGTATGTATGTATGCAGTATGTTGACTGAAAAATATATTAAAAATATTTAACCACTTGTTAATTGTTATTTAATATGCAGTATTTCTGATAAGTGAAACAGAGTAGACAGGGTGTCCTGTCCATAAATTAAAAAGTGCATATGTGAAGGTTGCATAAAAACAAACCAAGTTTTGGTTATTAATGCTAAAAACAAATACAATAGGGATGCTCAGTGCTCACAGAGGTCAAATTTGCTAGCCCACCTGCACTGAGATCTCCAACTCCTGAGTTTGAATCTCATTTCTGCTATCAGCTGGCTGGGAGTGCCAGAAAACGATTCCTCATCACTGCTGCATTTGCGGCCTCTCTGTATGTGATACTGATCCCTGTGTGAACCCGCCTTGTGCAGGTGAAAAGAAGCGGTTGGCTACTGCACACTGCACAGGAAGTGTGTGTTAGGTATGGCCCTACTGAGTTAGGGTTGATGTATGCAGCAGTGAGAGGAAATACACATTAATTTGTCATATAGACACATTAACACATTTACACATGTATAGTACAATTAACTTCCCTGCCTTTGAGTCAGGGTGCAAGGGCAGTCATATCACAGTGCTTCTGGAGACAAGAGGGTTAAGGGCTTTGCTCAAGGGCCCAAGAGAGGCCCACAACCCACAGCCTTTCAGTTTGTAACCCACACCTCTAACCAAAGGAAGGAAGGAAGGAAGAGGCGGAAGAAAGTAAGGGAGGAAGGAAGGAAGGAAGAGAAAGGGTAAAAGGGAGGAATGAAAAAAGGGAGGAAGGAAGGAAAGAAAGAAGGAAGGAAGCAAGCAAGGAAGGATGGAAAAAAGAGGGAGGAAGGAGGAAAGGAAAGAAGAGGAAGAGATGAAGGGAAAAAGGGGAGGAAGAAAGGGAGGAAGTAAAGAGGGAATGAAAAGGAGAAAGGGAGGAAGGAAAAAGGAAGGAAAGAGAGAAAGAAGAGAAAGAAAGGAAGGAAGGAAAAACGAGGGAGGAAGGAGGAAAGAAAAGAAGAGGAAGGAAGGAAAGAAAGAAGAGGGAGGAAGGAAGGAAAAGAAAGGGAGGTAGGAAAGGAGGAAGGAAAGATAAGGAAGGAAGAAAGAGAAAGGGGAAAAGGGAGGAAGGAAGGAAGGAAGAGAAAGGGAAAAGGGAGGAAGGAAGGAAAGAAGGAAAGAAGGAAGGAAGGGAGGAAGGAAGAGAAAGGGAAAAGGGAGGAAGGAAGGAAAGAAGGAAGGAAGGGAGGAAGGAAGATAAAGAGTAAAAGGAAGGAAGGAAGGAAGGAAGGAAGGAAGGAAGGAAGGAAGGAAGGAAGGAAGGAAGGAAGAGAAAGGGAAAAGAGAGGAAGGAAGGAAAGAATGAAGGAAGGGAGGAAGGAAGAGAAAGGGAAAAGGGAGGAAGGGAGGAAGGAAGGAAGAGAAGAAAGGAAGTAAGATAAAGGGTAAAAGGGTAGGAAGGGAGGAAGGAAGGAAGAGAAGAAAGGAAAAGGGAAGAAGGGAGGAAAAGGGAGAAAGGAAGGAAGGGATGAATGGAGGGAGGTAGGAAGGAAGGGATGGAGGGAGGAAAGATAGGAGGCAGGAAGATAGGGAGGAATAAGAAAAAGGAAAGAAGGAAGGAAGGAAGGAAGAGAAGGAAGGAAAGAAAAAAAGAAAGAAAGAAAGAAAAAAGGGAGGAAGGAAACAAAGAAGAGGAAGGAAGGAAAGAAGGAAGGAAGGGAGGAAGTAAGATAAAGGGTAGAAGGAAGGAAGGAAGGAAGGAAGGAAGGAAGTTCAACTCACTTGCTTCAGGCCTCAGACCTCTCACTCCTACCCAAATGGTCCAAACAAAAGTGTATAAAAAACCATAATAGTTCTTATACAGCATAAACACTTAACTACATAATTTTCATGATATCATAGTTGGTAAAACTTTCCTACAAAAGGTGTGAATTTTTTAGTCACATGTCACAAATACCACCGAACAGTGCGTAATCCCTACAATATTAGTTATAATGTAGCTACGGAGCAAAATGTCGAAATGTGACAACATGCCAGCAGGAATTAAAGAGTGTTAAAGTTCAGCGTGTATGAACATCGATAATGAACATGATTCTAGATGCTTCCTGTCCTCTCTCGTGGGCTTAGGCTATGTGGAAATTCATTAGGAATGCAATCGCGCTCTCAAGTGAATGACCATATCAGCTTACCGAATGCAAATAGCAAAACATCTGTAGAGAAGGGAAGGGATTATGTGGTCGGTCTATTAACCTCCCGGAGAGATAACTGACACCTTATCTCGCCAAAATGGCAGGAAGAGCTCGACTGCCATCAGCCGGGGTTTGACACAGAATTTCGACAATAATTAATGGGATCAGATGAAATTTTAAATAGGCCGTCGGGTTTCTATTATGGGTCCCCGGGGTTGAGGGAGCAGGATGGAGGCTTTACTGGTTTTTAGAGCGCGGCGTTTTGCGTCTCTCTCTCTCTCGTCTGTGCAGAATGTGTCTCGTAACCAGCGGGAGGACGGGATGCTGATGCTGACGGGATGCTGATCGGGAGTCTGTACATGAGCTCTCTTACTGCTTCTCTTTTTGTTTCACGCAAGGTCAAGGACTAAATGATGTCATTGCAGCCCAGAGGACATTTAGGTTGTCGTAGCCCTGGTTAAATGACACCGATCGATACGAGACCATCGGCTGAGTGATTAGGGCTTAAGGGTCAGATGTGGTCAGATGGACACTGGAGAAGATCTCACTGTGGTGCTGGCATTATATTTCATCTGCCCGTCCATCCGTTTGTCCATCTTATATTTGCATTTACATTTTCGGCATTTGGCAGACGTGACTTACAGTACTATGATAGTATATAGTCTAAGCAATGAGGGTTAAGGTCCTTGCTCAAGGGCCCAACAGTGGCAACCTGGCAGTGGGGAGGCTTGAACCAGCAACCTTTCGATTATTAGTCCAGTTCCTTAACCACTAGGCTACAACTGTCTGTTTTACCACCACTTCATACTAGTCAGGGTCACGGTGAGTCCATCGGGCAAAACACCCTAGACAGGTCATCAGTCCATCTCAGGGCAGACACACACACACACTTTGCCTGACTGTCTTTGGGAGGAAACCGAAGCACCGGGAGGTAACCCACACAGACAGGGGGAGAACATACAAACTCCACACATAAAGGACCCTGGCCCTTGCTACCCTGTGTCTGATCCACTCATACCAGCACAACACACACTAACACACCACCACCATGTCAGTGTCACTGCAGTGCTGAGAATGATCCACCACCTAAATAATACCTGCTCTGTGGTGGTCCTGACCATTAAAGAACAGGGTGAAAGGGGGCTAACAAAGCATGCAGAGAAACAGATGGACTACAGTCAGTAATTGTAGAACTACAAAGTGCTTCTATATGGTAAGTGGAGCTGATAAAATGGACAGTGAGTGTAGAAACAAGGAGGTGGTTTTAATGTTATGGCTGATCAGTGTATATATATATATATATATATTTGTGTCAGATTGATTTACAGTTTGTGTCTCTGTAGAAACATTAAACGTTACATTTGAAGGACGTGTTTGTATTTTGTATTTTGCTTGTATTTTCGAAGTCTGGCAGTTTTGAGCTGTTTGACTTTTTCACTGTTCTTCATTCTTGAACTCTCTGTGACTATTAAACTCTTTGACAGTTTTGACAGCGACTGTATCTGCTGTAAAACTCTTCAAGACTCCATTAGTTTTTATTCTGCAATTATTTATGACTGTTTTGTATTCTAAACATTTTGCTTTTCTAAACTCTCTATCACACTCGTGTTGCATTCGTGTACTTTACATGGTCTTTTTTTTCCAGGAACTGGATGTAAAAGTCTCACATCTAATGTATAAATCATTATAACTGCTTTGCAATTTGAAAGTGAGAGTTTATGGTAATTTTAGTCTATTTATGGATATTTTGTATTCTAAAACACCTTGTCACAAATCCAGCCTCTGTGTGCTCCTGCCACGCCCCTCTCTCTCTCTCTCTCTCTCTCACTGTTTTCAGTATTAAGCCAATGCCCCTTCATTAGGATTGGTCTTTGTCTAATGATCCACAGGTGCCCCTTGTTTAGGGAAAATGCTCAGGGCATTTAAGGAGGCCTGTGGATCAGCCAAGCGGAGACTATTTAAAATTTGACTTTTCATGATTTTGGTTCCTAGCGCATGTTGTTTTGGTTTGTTTTGGTTTGTTTTGGTTTGTTTTGGTTTGTTTTGGTTTGTTTTGGTTTGGTTTGTTTTGGTTTGTTTTGGTTTGTGTTTCTTGCTCAGTTTGTCAAGTTTAGCTCTAGCTCTAGTTCATGTCCTTGTCCATGCTCTTTGTCCATGTTCCTGCTTAAGTCTTGTTCAGTCTTGTTCATGTCTTGTCTTAGTATAGTTCATGTATATTTAGCTTTGTTCATGTATATTTAGCTTTGTTCATGTGTATTTAGTCTTAGCTTAGGGTTTAGATGGATGGATGGATGGATGGATGGATGGATGGATGGATGGATGGATACTTCATTGATCCTTTGCAGGAAATTTCTTTGTTACAGCAGCTCACATCAGACAAAAACAACTTGTTACATACATACAACGTGCAACATTCACTGGCAAGTATAAAAAAAAACAAGCTAAAGAAAAAATACACAAAGATCTCTATATACACGTAAACATTAGCAGCTGGTGTATGCATAGCATACAATAATGGTATGTATTTATTATAAATGATTATGAATTATTTAAAATTCTAATTGCAGCTGTTGGGAAAGATGTCCTGTAGCGTTCAGTCCTGTTCTTAGGTGGATTCAGTCTGACTGAAAGTCCTCTGTCGAAACACCTCCAGGGCATGAAGTGGGTGTGAATGGTTTGTGATTATCGAGTTAAGCCTTGTGAGCATTCTTAACTCTGATACCTGCTGAACTGAGTCCTGTTCGGACCCAAATATGGAGCCGGCCTTCTTGATAAGTTTGTTAATTCTGTTTGTGTCTGTTGTTCGAGCACCTTCATCCAAGCAAACCACTCCAAAGAAAAGAGCACCGGCCACCACAGACTGATAGAAGGTGCACATAAGGGGCCGGCTGATGTTAAAAGATCTTAGCCGTCTTAAAAAGTACAGTCTGCTCTGCCCCTTTTTTGTACACTGTATCCATGTGTCTGGACCAGTCCAGCTTGCTGTCCAGCTGAACTCCAAGATACCTGTAGCTGGGTACAAGTTCAACCTCTGTTCCCTGAATGTTAACTGGCTCTGGATCCTTCCTCTTCCTTCTGAAGTCCACCACCTTGTGGGGTTAGGTTTAGCATTTAGCCTAGTTCATGTGTGTTTAGCTTAGCGATTAGCATTAGCATTTAGCTTAGCTTTAGCATAGGTCATGTTTTAGTGTCCTGTTCAATCCAGTTCTGTTTCTTGTCTAGTGTTTAAAATAAATATTGTTAATATCTCTGTGTGTGTCTACCCCTCTCTTGTCTCGTCTAGCCCATAATCCGTTACACACCTCAAACATGTTTTGCTTTCTTGAGCTCTTTATAGCAGTTTGAATTTAAATTTCATTATGATATGTTTGCATTTTGATAACATCTATAAGTGTTTTGAATTCAGGAAGTCCTAATGAGTCCGGATATTTCTCATTTCAGATCACTTAACCCGTTTAACATTCTCAGACATTATGATGAAGTTGCACAAATTATTACAATTTTAAATTGTACCACTGTTAGTTACAGTGTATCACAAAAGTGAGTACACCCCTCACATTTCTGCAGATATTTAAGTATAACTTTTCATGGGACAACACTGACAAAATGACACTTTGACACAATGAAAAGTAGTCTGTGTGCAGCTTATATAACAGTGTAAATTTATTCTTCCCTCAAAATAACTCAATATACAGCCATTAATGTCTAAACCACCGGCAACAAAAGTGAGTACACCCCTTAGTGAAAGTTCCTGAAGTGTCAATATTTTGTGTGGCCACCATTATTTCACAGAAGTGCCTTAACTCTCCTGGGCATGGAGTTTACCAGAGCTTCACAGGTTGCCACTGGAATGCTTTTCCACTCCTCCATGACGACATCACGGAGCTGGCGGATATTCGAGACTTTGCGCTCCTCCACCTTCCGCTTGAGGATGCCCCAAAGATGTTCTATTGGGTTTAGGTCTGGAGACATGCTTGGCCAGTCCATCACCTTTACCCTCAGCCTCTTCAATAAAGCAGTGGTCGTCTTAGAGGTGTGTTTGGGGTCATTATCATGCTGGAACACTGCCCTGCGACCCAGTTTCCGGAGGGAGGGGATCATGCTCTGCTTAGTATTTCACAGTACATAATGGAGTTCATGTGTCCCTCAATGAAATGTAACTCCCCAACACCTGCCGCACTCATGCAGCCCCAGACCATGGCATTCCCACCACCATGCTTGACTGTAGGCATGACACACTTATCTTTGTACTCCTCACCTGATTGCCGCCACACATGCTTGAGACCATCTGAACCAAACAAATTAATCTTGGTCTCATCAGACCATAGGACATGGTTCCAGTAATCCATGTCCTTTGTTGACATGTCTTCAGCAAACTGTTTGCGGGCTTTCTTGTGTAGAGACTTCAGAAGAGGCTTCCTTCTGGGGTGACAGCCATGCAGACCAATTTGATGTAGTGTGCGGCGTATGGTCTGAGCACTGACAGGCTGACCCCTCACCTTTTCAATCTCTGCAGCAATGCTGACAGCACTCCTGCGCCTATCTTTCAAAAACAGCAGTTGGATGTGACGCTGAGCACGTGCACTCAGCTTCTTTGGACGACCAACGCGAGGTCTGTTCTGAGTGGACCCTGCTCTTTTAAAATGCTGGATGATCTTAGCCACTGTGCTGCAGCTCAGTTTCAGGGTGTTGGCAATCTTCTTGTAGCCTTGGCCATCTTCATGTAGTGCAACAATTCGTCTTTTAAGATCCTCAGAGAGTTCTTTGCCATGAGGTGCCATGTTGGAACTTTCAGTGACCAGTATGAGAGAGTGTGAGAGCTGTACTACTAAATTGAACACACCTGCTCCCTACGCACACCTGAGACCTAGTAACACTAACAAATCACATGACATTTTGGAGGGAAAATGACAAGCAGTGCTCAATTTGGACATTTAGGGGTGTAGTCTCTTAGGGGTGTACTCACTTTTGTTGCCGGTGGTTTAGACATTAATGGCTGTATATTGAGTTATTTTGAGGGAAGAATAAATTTACACTGTTATATAAGCTGCACACAGACTACTTTTCATTGTGTCAAAGTGTCATTTTGTCAGTGTTGTCCCATGAAAAGATATACTTAAATATCTGCAGAAATGTGAGGGGTGTACTCACTTTTGTGATACACTGTATTTTACTCTTTAGATCTTATATGAACTGTTTGTATTCTTAAAATTATTTTATTTATTTCAGAACTTTATCACTTTTGCAGTGTAGATCATTTTACTGAATGACACTGATCTCCATATACACTATTTATGTACAAAAGTATTGGGACACCCCTTCTAATTTTTGAATTCATGTGTTTCAGCCACAACAGTTGCAAACAAATGTAATATATCAATTATCTAAAGGAAATTATATGGTTCTGCAGCAACAGTTTAGGGAAGGCCCTTCCCTGTTTCAGCATTACTGAAAGACATGAAGAAAAGCTTGGTGTAAAGAAACTCCAGTGTCCTGCACAGATCCCTGACCTCAGCACCACTCAACAGCTCTTGGATGAACCGGAACATCAGCTGAGGCTTTTTCAGAATGGTGGCTGTTACTTTAGATAAAAAGTTCAAATTATTGGACAGTGTGGTCCGATGTATGCCTGCTGCAGGCCTGAAATGCATGAATGAATGTATAGGGACAGTGGTAGCCTACTGGGTAGGGCTTTGGGCTTTCAACTGAAAGGTTGAGAGTTTAAATCCCAGCTCTGGCATGCAGCCACTGTTGGGCCCTTGAGCAAGGCCCTTAACCCTCTCTGCTCCAGGGGTGTTGTACAATGACTGACACTGCGCTCTGACACCTGCTTTCAAACAAACAAGCTTCCAAACAAGCTGGGATATGTAAAGAAAGAGTTTCATTGTACTGTACATGTGTATATATACGTGTATATATATATACGTATATATATATATATATATATATATATATATATATATATATATATATTCTATTCTACAGTATATTAACAAATGTAATGAAGTTGACCCAACAAAACACGAAATATCTTGAGTTTAGACTGTCTGCAATCAAATAAAAGTCAAAGTAAATGTAAGGAACACCGCATTTGTATTTTATTAGCATTTTCCATACTGTCCCAACTTTTTCTGATTTGGGGTTGTATTTTTTATTATTGTTATTGTTGTTATTATTATTATAATACATTACATTTACATTTTCAGCATTTAGCAGAGGCCTTTATCCAAAGTGACTTACAGTACTGTTACAGTATACAGTTTGAGCAAGTGAGGGTTAAGGGCCTTGCTCAAGGGCCCAACAGCAGCAACCTGGCAGTGGTGGGGCTTGAACCAACAACCCTTTGTTCATTGGTCCAGTACCTTAACCACTAGGCTACAACTGATTTATTATTATTATTATTATTATTATTTTATATGTCCCATACTGTCCCACTTTTTCTGATTTTTTTCAAGTTTTCTGTAGTTGTACATTTCTATACATCAAGGTGGGACCTATATGCAGATATATAAGTGCTACCACACTGTATATGAATGGTAGAACATTCCAGAGGGATTGTGCTTTGTGAGAGGATTTGAAATGACACTCTTTTCAGAAAACTGCAGACAAAACAAAGTATCTGTCTACACAGGTCTGCACTTTCAGGTGAAATGACATGTGTGTACCTGCACACATATGTGAAATCATTCTACAGCCTATTTCTACAACCAGAAAACTCATACACTAATATATACACTGATCAGCCATAACATTAAAACCACCTCTTTGTTTCTACACTCACTGTCCATTTTATCAGCTCCACTTACCATATAGAAGCACTTTGTAGTTCTACAATTACTGACTGTAGTCTATCTGTTTCTCTACATACTTTTTAAACCTGCTTTCACCCTGTTCTTCAATGGTCAGGACCACCACAGAGCAGGTATTATTTAGGTGGTGGATCATTCTCAGCACGGCAGTGACACTGACATGATGGTGGTGTGTTAGTGTGTGTTGTGCTGGTATAAGTGGATCAGACACAGCAGCGCTGCTAGAGTTTTTAAACATGCTGCATAACATAGGACCTTACTTTCAACTTTCTTGAAACGATCACTCTGACACCAGCAGAATTAAGTCTTTAAGGAAGATTTTCATTGATCAGCTTTATCCAAGGTGTTATCCCAAATAATAAGGGTCCTACTAAATTCACAGGAATTTTAAAAACTCGCAGATTTCACAGATGTTTAAATAACTTTTCCACATGTCTAAACATTTCATTAATAATAAATAGAAGCTACAATACACAGCACAGCTACCTTTAATAGAATTCTCCGCGTCCACAGAATTGGTTTTTAGCTGCTTTACACTTTGACATCTTGAACATTTTGACTAAACAATTGCTAACTGAATTGCTGTAGGATTGCTACTCACACGGAAATGTAATATACAGTATGACACATATGTTACCTGTAAGGTGATTTATTATTATAACATACATGTATCCTATGGATATATGTAGATATAAGTTTATAACATACACCGATCAGGCATAACATTATGACCACCTTCCT
This sequence comes from Trichomycterus rosablanca, assembly GCF_030014385.1. Taxonomy (NCBI): domain Eukaryota; kingdom Metazoa; phylum Chordata; class Actinopteri; order Siluriformes; family Trichomycteridae; genus Trichomycterus; species Trichomycterus rosablanca. The sequence continues at coordinate 34,692,351 of NC_086000.1, read as the reverse complement.
AATATTGCAACTGTCTTTATCCCTGCAACTGTCGAGGCATGAAGTCTGACACCTTTCTATCAGAACCAGCATTAACTTCTTTAGCAATTTAAACTACAGTAGCTCATCTGTTGGATAGGACCACACGGGCCAGCCTTCGTTTTCCACATGCATCAATGAGCCTTGGCCGCATATGACCCTGTCACCGGTTTACCACTGTTCCTTTCTTGGACCACTTTTGATAGATACTGACCACTGGAGACCGGGAACACCCCACAAGAGCTGCAGTTTTGGAGACGATCTGACCCAGTCGTCTAGCCATCACAATTTGGCCCTCGTCAAACTCGCTCAAATCCTCACGCTGGTCTATTTTTCCTGCTTCTAACATCAACTTTGAGGATAAAATGTTCACTTGCTGCCTAATATATCCCCCCACTAACAGGTGCCGTGATGAAGAGATAATCATTGTTATTCACTTCACCTGTCAGTGTTCATAATGTTATGGCTGGTCGGTGTAAGTTCATAACATATATTAAATACCCATAATAAAATTTGTTTATGTTCATATATTAAACATATCTATATGATTATAGGCTACTAGAAGGTCTCCATGTGCCTGCAAAACAGACCTCTATATAAGTCTAGAAAACTGGTCTATACACTCCAATATTAGTAATAGGTAGAACAATAGTCTGGCTCTGTGTGGCCTTGGTTCCTTCCCCTCCCTCAATCCATGCCCTCCAGTACAGACAGCAATACAAGTCATTACACACCTGTCTGGATGCCAATGAACTTGAACATTGCTCCCGGGTCATGAACACATGAACACTTGAAAGCAGGAATTACTTCACTGTGGACTTCACACATTCCAGAGCAGCTTAAAGGACCAGTCAGACACCACAGATCACCAGCACAAGCTCTCATTTACTCTCTCACTACAGGATTAGTCCACTATAGAAGACTAACCAGAGCCAGCCAGACAAAAAAAAACCCTTAATTAAACGTATTTCAAAAGTATTTAGCCTAATGTCACACCTCATTGTGTTTAAATTCCTGAAGAGCTGCCGCTCGGTTCATCTTCATGTTTATAAGCTTCCAGCGTTCAGGTCAGAACCTTCCTCGTAAACACAGCGTTGATTAAACAGTCGGAATCCGCACCAGAAATCTGAACGCTGAAGTTTACTTTGACGGATCAGGTCGTGAGAATTCAGCCCAAAATTAATTATTCCCGTATTGCGGTATTAATTCTGACATTTACCCACCCGAAGCTCTCGGTGTGCTCAGTGTGCTTGAATAAATGGCAAGACACTTAGCCGCCGCACTCTCTTCAACAATCGAGGGCTTTAATTGGACGGGGTTAATTTTCTCTTTAAACCTGTAAAATGAAACCTGAAAACCAAACCTTTAAATGTAACCTGTCACTAACGCAGCCGAATAAAAACGTTTCGCCTGAAGAGTGACTTACACGTCTTGTTTTATTTCTAATTAAAATAAATTGCCCCCGCCCTTCCCCTGCCATCATTTAGATTTTTGTTTAAAGGAAGGTCCTCAGGTCTGGTACAGAAGCTAAAAGCTTGTGACATGTTTTAAACTCTACAGAGCCACTGACTGATTCAAAATTATTAATATATTTTGTGTAACAGCATATGTACATATTAGGTTGTATATGAACACAAAGCATATACTAACTGAATGTCTTAAATATTTACAGCAATCACAATCCACTTCAATAACAAAGATTAGGATGAAATGAAAACAGCCCTCAAGTTTTTTTACAAATTCAACTGAAATAAATATTTACATATTTATTTCAATATTTACATGTTTAATAAACAGATTAATAGTTAAATAGATACATGAATACATCAATAATTAAATAAATAAATATATAAATAAAATTATAAATAACTAAAAAAAATAATATATAAATAAAAAAATAAATAAATAGATTAATAGATAAATAAATAAATAAATAGCTTAATAGTTAAATCGATAAATAAATAGATTAATAGATAAATAAATAAATAAATAGCTTAATAGTTAAATCGATAAATAAATAGATTAATAGATAAATAAATAGATAGGTAAATAGAATAATATAAATAGTTATAAATAAAAAGATAAATAAATAGATTAATAAATAAATAAATAAATAAATAAATAGATAAATAAGTAGATTAATAGCAGAGGTGGAAAGAGTACTAAAATATTGTACTCAAGTAAAAGTACAATTACTTTGATGATTTTTTACTTAAGTACAAGTAAAATTACTAGTCTAAAAATCTACTCAAGTAAAAAGTAACTAATTTAAAATGTACTCAGAGTAAACGTTACTTCATTACTTTTTTAACAGAAGGAGGGACATCATTTTCCAACAGAAGTTCATAAGTGAATGATACAGCAGACTACACATTTACATTTACTTACATTACAGTTACAGTCTGAGCAATTGAGGGTTAAGGGCCTTGCTCAAGGGCCCAGCAGCAGCAACCTGGCAGTGCTGGGGCTTGAACCAGCGAACTTCTGGTTACTAGTCCAGTACCTTAACCAAAAAAAAAATCACAATATTTCATAATGCTTTGCTATCGTTGCAAAATGAAAGCCAACCGTAAACAGCAGAACCGCGACCCAGATAAATCACACAGCAGCAGAAAATCATAACCACTTATCTGCTTACCTGATCTAAATCCATGTGTTGTTCCATTAGGGATATAATCCACTTTATATAAGACCATCTTGTATGTTTCCAGAATATATTAATCCATACCCAACTGTTTTATCCACCGAACTAATTAAAACTATTGTAGATAATTTATTCTCTCAGCTTTCCCGGTAAAAAGCTTAAATTGGTGATTCGTTCACTAAACTGTCATTAATACAACAACCAATAAAGAAAGAGATTGAAATTCCGCCCAGAATCTAAATTCGGAAGCTCTGATTGGTTTATACATCTGAATCTCTTCACCAAATGAACCGATTCATAGAGTTGTTTATGCACAACATCATAATGAAACAGAGTGAGTCGTTTCTGACTCGTTAACTCAGTGATTCAGTTCGTTTTTTATTGTTTTCTTTTTTTTTTTTTACTCAGTAACGGATGTTATTTAAAAAGTAGCGAATTACAATTCCTAATACAAAACAAACTTAAGTAAAAGTAAAATTACAGGTTGTAAAATCTACTTTAAAAAGTACAAGTACACAAAAAAACTACTCAATTACAGTAACACGAGTAAATGCAATTCGTTACTTTCCACCATAAATATATAAATAGATACATAGCTTAATAGTTAAATACATAAATAATTAAAAATAAATAAATAAAAAGATAAAGTAATAGATTACTAAGAAAGAAAGAAAGAAAGAAAGAAAGAAAGAAAGAAAGAAAGAAAGAAAGAAAGAAAGAAAGAAAGAAAGAAAGAAAGAAAGAAAGAAAGAAAGAAAGAAAGAAAGAAACTGGGGCCAGTGATAGTTCAGTGGTTAAGGTACTGGGCTAGTAAGCAGAAGGTTGCCGGTTCAAGCCCCGCCACCACCAAGTTGCCACTGTTGGGTCCCTGAGCAAGGCCCTTAACCCTCAATTGCTCATCGTGTTCAGGTCATTGTGTAAGTCGCTTTGGATAAAAGCGTCTGCTAAATGCTGAAAATGTAAATGTAAGAAAGAAAGAAAGAGAAATCATGTCTTTAAAAGTTATGAACAGTTAAGGTAGAAATTATGGACTTGATTATCATTTTAATGTCTTTTTTTCCCTCCATATAAAACTAAATGAAATAGAACCACGTCTCTCTGATTTATCCCAAATCACATGAAAGGCTTTGCACAAAAACTCATTATTTTGATGTAAACATTTCCAGTAGATGTTTTAGATGAACCAGTTATCAATAGCAGCATTTTTATACATTTCATGGAATCGAGGGTCTTCTGGGACTTTCCATAAAGCTGCTTCAGAAACAACTAGATCTAAAAACACTGGTGACCAAACCAAGCCTGATTCTGCAGAGGTCAGAGGTTCTGTTAACCGCTGGAATACGCCCCCACGGGCTCGTCGGTCCCTCGGGAGGTAAACTTGACTCCTTTCTGATCCGCTCTGAGTGGAGAACGTGGTCAAGCTGTCGCACCGTGCTTTACACTCTCGCTCACCATTCATCATACACAGCCCATTTCACCGGACCACTAATCAGAGCTGCCAGCAGTACACACACTATTGATTTACTATTCAGCTGAGCGCTGGGACCACCAGTGGAACCCCACATTAATCACCCAAATTATACCGGCATGGTCCTACTAATGGTGCTCTCTGTAATTATTCCATTAGATTATTATTATTATTAAATATTGTTATTATTATTATTATTATTATTATTATTATAGACTATATAAAAATCATTATATATTTATTTATTTATTTATTATTTTATTTATTTTTTTATTTTTCCCCACAGCAGATCTGGTCTACTTACTTGATTTGGCATACTTATTTTCGCCGGATGCCCTTCCTGACCCAACCCTCCTAATTCTATCTGGGCTTGAGACCAGTACTAAAAGTGTACTGACAAGTGCCCCTCCCTATGGCACCCCCGGAACAATAGCCAATCACGTCCATGCAGGCGCTCGACTGGCCGATAGCACAGCTGAGATTCAAACCCTGGATCCACAGATATCAGCAGCAGTGGGCTTGCTTTGCCATCCATTAAATTTCATTTTTAGTGATTGTTTAACCCTCATCAAGGTCATGGTAAGTCTGGCTCTAAATAGGAACACCAGGTAGAAATTAGAAATGTACCCTGAATGTGGTACCCTGAAGCTGCCAATCCACCTCCTGCACATTTTATAAGGTGGTAAAAAAACCTATGCAAACAAAATAATACAGTCAGTAAACTAACCCACCATGTCACCCAACTGCTGACCTTCAAGATTTAGTTTGGAACCTTTTGGTACAACCCATTGTACTGCCACTCTGTGCTATTTCATTGTTTTTTACCTGATAATTAATTAAGTAGTAAGAAGGGATGTCCACATACTTTTGATTACTGTCTGATTACTTCCATCCAACTGATGGTGCTTTCTGCTATTAATAAACTGCCTTGCAGATATAGTACATATATATGTTATATTTGTTGTAATATTGGAACAGTCTGGAGAACTCACTGTCCATGTAGGCGCCCAGCCAGCATATAGCAAAGCTGAGATTCAAACTTTCCACCTCGCTGCACCACCCAAGTGAACCTTAATAGTGTTTTTAGTTAACTTTGTTAGATTTTTCATGTAGATCTATCTGACCATGATGCAGTAACTAAAGATGAATTAATAAATAATATATTATTGCATCAGACTCAGACTCAGCTTTATTGTCATTCAAAACAATGTACGTGATTAGAACGAAATGCAGTTACTTAGGTCTCGGTGTGTGTAAACATAATAAAATATAAAAATATAAATAGCAAAAAAACTATGTTAAGTAAAAATAAAACTTAAGACTTAAAAAACTAGAAGAAATAACTAAGATAGGAATTTTAAATATTTACATTTACATTCAAGTATTGCACAGAAACTACAGCAGCTTTATGTGGATCTAAAGTGCATGATTCAAAGTATAGCAGCAGAAAAAGGCAGCACCAGGTCACAGGTGTTTAAGGTAATTGGTGCATAGACAGTACATGAGGGGTGGAGCAATTTAGCAGTCTGACTGCATCCGGAAAGAAGCTATTTTTCAGTCTTGTTGTTTTTGCTCGGATGCAGCGCAGCCTCCTACCAGAGGGAAGGGGGGTAAAAAGTCTGTGTGCAGGGTGGGTGGGGTCACAGAAGAGTGATTGTTAAATTAATAACAGGGAGAACATGCAAAATTCACACAGAAAAGACCCAGGACGCTCCACCTGGGAATCTAACCCAGGACCTTCTTGCTGTGAGACGACAGTGCTACCCACCGAGCCCTGTTAAATTAATTAGCCGTATCTGAGGAGAGGAAGCTGGGATTGAGTTACACCACCTTGCTGCTGCAATTGCTGCTGCTTTTCTTTCTTTATTATTGTTATTATTATTTTAATTTTGTCTTATATTATTATTATTTATTTATTATTTTTATATTATATATTTATTTATTTTTTATTTTTATATTATTTATTTATTCATTCATTTTTTGTTTATTTATTTATTTATTTTATATTATTTTATTATTTTATTTTATTTTTATATTATTTTATATGTTTATTTATATATTATTTTTCTGTTTTATATATTTATTAATTTTTTTCATACATGAATTAATCGCGGACTATTGAAAAGAGGATGCATATGCTAGGCTGCAGCCCTCAGACAGTCTAGTAGAAGAATTGTAATGCAAATTAAACATATAAACTCCACACAGAAAGGACCCGGACCGCTCCACCTGGAATTCGAACCCAGGACCTTCTTGCTGTGAGATGACAGTGCTACCCACCGAGCCCTGTTAAATTAATTAGCCGTATCTGAGGAGAGGAAGCTGGGATGGAGTTCCTTGCTGCTGCTTTTCTTTCTTTATTATTATTGTTATTATTATTATTAATATTAATTATTATTTTAATTTTGTTTTATATTATTATTTATTTATTATTTTTATATTATGTATTTTTTTTATTTGTATTTTATTTCATATTATTTATTTATTATTTTTTTTCTTTCTTTCTTTATTTTATTTTATATTTATCTTTATTTTATATTTTAATTTTGTTATTTTTATATTATATTATATTATTTCTTTATTTATTCATTTTTTGTTTATTTTTTTCTTTATTTTATTTTATATTTTTATTTTATTTTTTATTTTTATATTATTTTATATTGTATGTTTTTTTATTTTATATATTTTTTTATTTTTTATTTAAATATTAATTTTATATATATATATATATATATATATATATATATATATATATATATATTTATTTCTTTATTTATATACGACTAAATTGGGAGAAAAATCAAAAAGTGCAAAGAAAAACAAGTTCCCTCATAGCTTGTGTTGAAAATCTGTTTATGAAAAATTCTTAAATAAGAAAAAGAAAATATTGAAAGACTATTGAAAGTATTCAGACGTCTTTATTTCCCTACATTTAACTATGTGGAACAATGGGGAAAAGAAGAAGAAGCAGGCTTGCTTAGGTGCGCTACGGAAGCCAGGTTGCCGAGCATTTATCAGCCCCCTAAGTGGCTATAACAAAAGCAATGCTCACTGGGAGAGACGCTGACAGCAGTTTTCCCTCGAATCGATCGGGCTGCCTCTGAGTGCTCCAGTTTATGACAAAAGAGTTCACGACACGGCAGTCAGAAAGTCAATACTGTGATAAATACTCTCCTTCTGTCGGTCCCTTGTCCAGCACTTTACCAGGCATTTGGCGTGACAGTTATTACTGCTGCAGTAAATCCAGCGAGCGGCGCAGGACTGAGAGGACCGAGCGCGATACACAGATACACACAGAGAGGAAGTGAACGAATGAAAAGCGCTCACAAATTTATGAACCCTTGACTGGAGTTTACTTTATTTAAAGACTGTGTAAATACGGAGCACGGTGAGGTAATGTAGAGAGGGTGTGTGTGTCACGTTCCTCCAGGGCTGGAGGCGCTTTTTCACACGGCCTACCAGCTCACGTAGGTCATACACTCACTATACAGACAAAAGTATTGGGACGCCCTTTCTAATTATTAAATTAATGTGTTTACATTTTTACCTTTTCAGCATTTAGCAGATGCTTTTATCCAGAGTGACCTACAGTACTGTGACAGTATATTAAGGGTTAAGGGCCTTGCTCAAGGGCCTAACAGTGGCAAACTGGCAGTGTTGGGGTATGAACCAGTGACCTTTTGATTACTAGTCCAGTACCTTAACTGCTAGGTTACAACATGACAATTGAGCATCATGTGTTTCAGTCACAACAGTTGCTAAAGTGTTATGAATACGTTGTATAAAGGAAATTATATACTTCCAACAGTTTAGGGAAGGTCATTTCCCATTCCAGCATGACCGTCTCCTGTGCACAAAGCAAAATCTATAAAGACATGAAGAAAATTTTGGTTTAAAGAGACTCCAGAGTCCTGCACAGAATCCTGACCTCAGCCCCACTCAACAGCTCTGGAATGAACCAGAACATCATCTAAAATACTGTCATGTTTTGACTGAATGGACACAAATTCCCATAGACATACTCCCAAGTCTTGCGAGGAGCTCTTCTCAGAAGAGCGGCTGTTGTTCTAGCTGAACGGATCACATAGAGGTCACTCAATTTTAATAATGTTTGTTTTTTTAAGTTAGACGTCCAACAAGCTTATGGTCAGGTGTCCAGATACTTTTGGCCATACATTATAGTGTACATTTACATAGGTATTGTTCTGGTCTGGTCTTGGAACTTCAGTAATTCTTTTAACTTTATATTATTAGGATTTTAACGTCATGTTTTACACACTTTTGTTACGCATATGACAGGACAGGTAGTTACTGCTTACACAAGTTTAATGTCAAACACAGTCGTGGACAATTTTTGTATTTCTAATTCACCTCACCTCACGTCTTTGTTCTGTGGGTGGAAACCGGAGCTCCCGGAGGCAACCCACACAGACACGGGGAGAACATGCAAACTCCACACAGAAAGGACCAGAGAGGACATGTGTCTCTCCACCTTGGAAGCTTCTTGCTGTGAGGCAACAGTGCAACCCACCGAGCCACCCTTGATTCCTATAACTACTGGATCTTCAGGTTCTAACATTATCTGTCCAATCTCTTACATAAAAAGAAATATAGTATATATGTATATATACAGACTTGTATATAACTCTTATACATCTTCTACTATAACTTCTTTTTTGTCCATTTTGCACATTGTATCTCTATGTTCTACTTTACATTGCTTTAAATAGCATTAAATTCTATTTTTATTGAAATCCCTGTTTTAAATTTTAAAATGTTTGTACACATTTTACATTAATCACTATTATTATTATTATTATTATTATTATTATTATTATTTATTATTATTATTATTATTATTATTATTTGCTATTATTATTGTTATTATTTTTTGTTACTATTATTATTATTTTATTATTATTATTATTATTATTATTATTATTATTATTACTATTATTATTATTATTATTATTATTATTATTTAATTTCTATTTTTGTGTAATATGTAGAGATATCTTTTCTCCAACTACTAATGTGGCAGATCATTTACAGAAGCATTTCACTACCAGTTGTACTATTTATGTGACAAATAAACTTTCATTTGATTTAAGAAAAATAATAAATAATAAAAGGGAGGAAAGGCAAAACAGAGATTTACCACGAGCTGGTTCAAATGTTACACAGGGAATCCACAGTTACATCCACAGTTAATAGCATTAAAATGTGCCGAGGATACTCGTGTGTAATTTACATTTCATATTAATTAAGCACCAATCCAACACAAATCGGTTTAATGTCGAGACGTGTGTCTGTGCAATAGAAATAACGTCCATACAGAAGATTATGCTGATGCAGAAATGACAGTTTTATGTATAAATGATCTGGAGCACTTTGCATCTCTGATAACTTGGGCGGGATAATCATGTTATGGTGAATGACCTGATTTTAATACTTCATCTGCATGTAATACTTATGCCTGAATGATTTTGCAGAAAAAGATTTTATTTATTTATTTATTATTTATTTATTATTATTTATTTATACATGCAATGTTTAAAATGTTGTATACAGGGCTTCACTGGTCATCTCAGCACATGCCACTGCCACACCCACTTACATCCTTTCACAAATTCAGTTGAAATACACATAGGGGATATATTCATCTTTTTTGTTTGTTTCTTTTTACTATTTTTAGCGTTGGAGGAGGGTATATATATATATTGGCAAGCCAAACAGGAAATATATAGCAAACACTGATATTATATAGCAAACACTGATATATATGAAATAAAACTCGAAATATATGGAATGAAACTCGATATATATGGAATGCAAAACGATATACTGTATATGGAATGAAAATGATATATATGGAATGAAATTCGATATTTATGGAATGAAAAGCAATATATATGGAATGAAAACTAATATATATAGAATGAAAATGATATATATGGAATGAAAAACTATATATAGAATGAAACTTGATATATATGGAATGAAAACTGATGGTGCTAGGGCCCCCTGACTTTCTCACTGCCCCATAATTATATAATAATATAATAATTATATCATAATTATACATATATAAATTCATAAGGCATCATGTTTTAATACAATCCCAAATCAGAAAAAGTTGGGACAGCATGGAAAATGTTAATAACAAAAAAAGACACAGAGTTTCTTACATTGACTTTGACTTTTATTTGATTACATACAGGATGAACCTGAGATATTTCATGTTTTATCTGCTCAACTTTATTTCACTTATTAATAAACATCCATTCCTGCATTTCAGGTCTGCAACACATTCCAAAAAAAGTTGGGACAGTAAAGCATTTACGACTATGTAATGTTGCCATTCCTTTTCACCACACTTAAAAGACGTTTTGGCACAGAGGAGACCAAGTGATTTAGTGTTTTAGCTTTTATTTTGTCTTGTTCTTTCTGCAAACACGTCTTCAGATGTGCAACAGTACGGGGTTTTCCTTTCAAAATTCTCTATTGGGGGCAGGTCAGGACTGCAGGCAGGCCAGTCTAGTACCTGCACTTTCTTATTGCAAAGCCATGCTGTAACAGTAGAATGTGGCTTGGCAACTGATTGTTTTCACTCTTTTTTTTCTTGCACTATGTGGTACATTTTCCTCATATTGTTTTAAAGGCAGGTCACCAAAAACAGTGTTAAAATCTAGCACCACAAACCAGGTGTGTGTTAAAATAAAAGAACAGAGAAATCAGAGAAACCAAGGGCTGTCCAGAATTGACACTGGTGAGATCCAGCGTTCCTGTAGAGAGCAGCTCCTCACTGGGGATTTATTCCAGTAGAGAGGAGGGTAACTACCTGGAACTGCTTCCTGTTGAGAAAAGATCTCCTGCCTAATGCGAGCCACACTAACACCATCACTCTGGTCCAGATAAACAGAGGGGTGTGGAGAGAAGTGTAAAATATATAAACTAGTGGCTCCTGCACTCGTGAGTCTACACTGAATGGTAATTTATCTTTGGGGCTTCTGTAGTTCAGGACATTTTGTAATGTAAAATATATAAATGAACAAATAATAATAATAATAAATAATTACAATAAATTAAATAATTAAATATTATCTCTTTAATAATAATTATATTATTAACAATAATAATAATAATAATAATAAATTAAAAAAGAAATATTTAAATTCAATTAAATAATTGACTTTTTTTAATTAATACTACTAATAATAAGGCAAGCAGTAGCCTAGTGGTTAAGGCACTGGACTAGTAACCAGAGGGTCGCTGGTTCAAGCCCCACCACCGCCAGGTTGCTGCTGTTGGGCCCTTGAGCAAGGCCCTTAACCTTCAATTGCTCAAGCTGTACACTGTGATGTAAGTCGCTTTGGATAAAAGCGTCTGCTAAATGCCAAAAATGTAAATGTAAATGTAAATGTAATAATAAATAATGAAATTAAATAATTAAAAAATATTGCTTAATAATAATAAATTATAATAATAATAAATTTAAACAAATATTTGACAAATATTTTAATTAATAAATAATAATAATAATTAAAAATAGAAATAATTAAATGTAATTAAAAATTGACAAATATTGTAATTATTAAAAATAATAATATTAAATAAAAAAAGAAATAATTAAATGTAATTAAAAATTGACAAATATTGTAATTATTAAATAATAATAATAATAATAATAAATTTAAAATAGAAATAATTAAATGTAATTAAAAATTTACAAATATTGTAATTATTAAAAATAATAATAGTAAATTAAAAAGAAATATTTAAATTAAATTAAATAATTGACAAATATTTTTAATTAATACTTATTAAATTAAATTAAATAATGAAAAATTATAATAATGTAATAAAAACAGTTTTGACCATGCAGTCTGAATGCAGTTTCAAAAGATAACATTGGTTCATCTTACTCTAACAAATCTAATACCACTGATTGTGTAGTAATTGACTGGTTGACTGAGTAATTGACTGATTGATTGATTGATTGGTTAACTTATTAATTGATTGATTGGTTTGTTTGTTAAATGATTGATTGTTTTTTGCACATTCTGTATATTTTATTAATCTCTGCTGGATACCTAAACCTGATGTGCCAGCGTGAATATGGCGGTCAAACGTCCTGCTGCTGCACTGTAATAATTATGCAGTAATAGTAATAACTGTGGTGTGTGTGAGGAGTGTGTGAGTGGGCGGATCAGGCGGTTTGGGGAGATTAAGCCCCTCCGTGGATCAGCCGTGTCGAGGTGAAGCCACGCGTCACACCAGCGCTCTTGTTCTCCATCGTCTCTGAAGTGAAGGACACTCGTGGCTCCCACTGATAACTCGTCTCACCTCATACACAAGTCAGGCCAACCTCGATCGTTCAGCTCACCGAATACACTCGCACGCTCCCGTACATCACTGTCTGCTAACACACACACACTCGGGGTCAGATGCTACACTCTGTGGTGTACCCTGTCTCTTTAGTATGGTTGGCACGATAACACATTTTGACTTTGATACCAGGATCAATTACAGTATTATATCATGTAAAAATATTTGACAATATTTGGCCAAAAGTATGTGGACATAGCTGTTTCAGCCACATGTTCAAATATATAAAGTAAATCATATAACAATCCTCAACACAAATCCCTGACTTTAACATCTTTGGTATGTATTATAACATCAGACTTTGTTATCTGACACTGACTGACTGAGCACAAATTAATTCATTCATTTTCTTATATGCTATTCCAATTAGGGTCGTGGGGGGGGGATGCTGGAGCCTATCCCAGCCTTCCAATGGGCGCAAGGCACACAGTAACACCCTGGATGGGACGCCAGTCCATTGCAGGGCAGACACACATACACACACATACACACACCCATTCACTTATAAGGCAATTCAGTGTCTCCAATTAGCCTGGCTGCATGTTTTTGGACTGTGGGAAGGAAACTGGAGCACCCGGAGGAAACCCACGCAGACACGGGGAGAACATGCAGACTCCCCGCCGCCCCGCCCCGCCCCGCCCCGCTTGGGAATCAAACCCAGGATCTTCTTGCTGTGAGGCGATAGTGCTACCCACTAAGCCACCGTGCCGCCCTTGAGCACAAATTCCCACAAATGAAATCCAAAATTTTGTTGAAAGCCTTACAAAAAGAGCTACTGTTACAGCTATGGGTGGCACAGTGGCACAGTGATTAGTCTGTCACCTCTCAGCAAGAAGGCCCTAGGTTCGATCCAGGTCCTTTTTGTGTGGGGTTTGCATGTTTGTCCGGTGCTTCGGTTTCTCCCCACAAGTCATGCACTTAGGCCAAGTGGAGGTACTAGAAATTACCCTCAGTGTGTGTGTGTGTGTCCTTTGATGGATTGGTGGCCTGTTCGGTGTGTCTCCTACCTTCCGTCCAATGATCAGACCCACCTTGACCCTGACCAGGATAAAGCAGTGGTAAAACAGACAATGAAAGGATGAGAACTCTATATTAATCCCCACATGCTTTCTTCATCTCTTTATAGAGCTTGCTTTGTTCAGAGGTACAGTCATGCTGGAACAGGAAATGAGCCTTCCCTAAACTGTTGCTGCAAAGTTGGAAGCATAGAATTTTCTTCATATAATTAATTTATTACACCTGTTATTCATTATTGTGGTTGAAACACATCAATTTAAAAATTAAAAGGGATGTTCTAATATTTTTACCCATAAAGTGAACAATAACAGAGGCAGTTGGAAAAGGGGGTAATTACTTTTTCACAGCACTGATTGTTTTTTTTCCTATTTAATAAATAATTTTATGTAATTAAACATTTCTTTTAAAGATCGTGTAGATATTATATGATTAGCGGCTGGTCTGGTTTGAGTTTTTAGTGGATGGCATCAATCGTCCTCAGACGTTCTCACACATTGATCACCGTGTTGATCTCATTTAAGAAGACCGTGACTGGACTTCAGGGTTTAACGTTGACGTCCTTCCCTCATCCTCAGTCCTCAGCTCCGTCTCAGATTCTCCAATCCTCCAAAGCCACTGCTTAAAAAGAGTAAAAAAAAAAAAGAGTAACCCGCAGCGTAGCGGAGCAGCTAATCCCCTCGCCCGTGAACTCGCAACTTTAATCCTTCTGTTTCTTTTCTTTGTCAGGTGAGTCTAAGAACGCCGGTCTCAGAAGAGCGCACTCGCCCTCTACGTGCACCCCGTGCCCTCCAACTGAAACCTATATTTCCATCCTCGAGGAGCCAAAGAAAAAGCTATCGTTTTAAAGGGTGGCGAGGGTCAGCGCCTGAACAGAGGGAGCTCGAGATAAAGGTACGATAAGATCCAGACTACTCGTCATCAGTCCACCCCTCAAGTATAATAAAGTAACTCACAGACAAAATGGTTGATACAGTGAGTGGTACCTTAAACTCTACGTCAATTCAAAAAGTGTTGAGTTTTAAGGTATTTTTTCCAATAAGGATGTTTGGGAAACCTGTTAATGTGTTCCATGGTCTCGTGGAACTGCATATATTTTAGGCTCATGTAAAATAATGGGGTTTTTGACACGTATACACTAAAAATAACACAAATATAATATAAAAACACTCAAATACAATTAAATACAATAAAACCTGCACTTTACTTTTTTATTATTTTCTATATGCTTCGCAATCGTGTAGATTCTTGATCTTGGAATACCGTATTCCATTCAGTACCGGCGCATTCACATAAGAAGTGACAAATCCACTTTTGCACTGCTGTTCTGTTATTTCCTATGGAGTGTGATGGTGAACAAAGCTTAACGTGACTTATTGTACTAAAACAACGATTGAGGTTACATTCACTTTGGTTACATTCATGACAGGAATGGTAGTTACTCATTACACAAGATTCATCAGTTTAAGTTTATATCAAACACAGTCATGGACTGTGGGAGGAAACCAGAGCACCCGGAGGAAACCCACGCAGACACAGGGAGAACATGCAAACTCCACACAGAAAGGACCCGGACCTCCCCACCTGGGAATGAAATCCAGGACCTTCTTGTTGTGAGGCAACAGTGCGACCCATTTAGCCACCGTGCCGCCCCAACCAAAGAGGAATTTCATTAGTGGAGAGAAATGATCAGTAATAATTAAGAGAGGTTTAGTGCTCCTGTCTCCTTCTTCACATTAAGCATTTTTTTTTTTTACGATGTGTTTTAGACTCTGGGAGAAGTTGATTCTGATTCTCACAATTTCTCAGCACCTCGAGCTGTAACACAAGTTTAAAAGTGAAACAGGAGAAAAATCCAGATAAACACAGATACATGTGGAGCTTTCAGACTGGATCTGATGGTTATTCCACACAAATGCAGATTCGTCTCATATTCACACTTTGCTGACGTTTTACTGCACTGCTCAAGCCTCTTTTTTGAAAACCAAAATATGGTCACTCTAACTTAACATGCTTTAGCCGATTGACTACATTTCAACAAGGGATCTTCAAAAAGTTTGTGCACCTTTATATTTTGTTTATAAACTGTGAGGTTGGGAGGAGCAGTAATCGCTCGTGTCTGAGAGACTGAGAGACGCTTATAGTTCGGATTTAGCTCCATCTGATTTCCACCTTTTCAGACGCTCAAAGCAGCTTTAAGGGGAAAAAGATTTTCATGTGATGATGATGTGAAAGCACCGCTGCATCAGTGGCTACTCGCTCAAGAAGGCGACGATTCTTAATAAATAGAGTAAAAAATTGTGGAAACTTTTTGAAGAACCCTCATATTTATTAGAAAATAGTACATTTTATTGTATTTTATTTTATTTTTGGTTGAATGCTGGCATGTTCGTCCAATACCCGAACTGCTACCGGTGTCTCTGTATGTGCAGATTAAAGTAGGTATACATATTTGAGGTCTGAACCATGCAAACACGCCACTTCTAATTAGCTGCAGCAGAATTTTGTGATTAGCATTCCAGCGCTAGTTAGCAACATAAGTGAAATGAATTTATGAAAGACTTTCTCTATAATTACAGGCCGTGTGGACAGCTTCTTTTTTTTCTCCCAGAAGTGAAACTATGCCCCGTCTAGGTGTGGCATGTTTTTATGAGGAGCTTGAACCCTTTTTTGTGGTTTTCATGTGGCAATTAAACTTGTCTCCTAACGCTGGGTGGCAGGAGGCGCTAAGACAGGCAAGTGCTGAAAGAAAGGCTTTTGGCTGAAGGCTGTAGCACGTATAATTAATTACTGTAGACAGGTATGAATTGAAAACATGATCTGTGGCTCAGAGCTTCTCACTGGTGGATATTCACATAAGAAATGTTAAAACTGCTACTTATTATTCGAGTTACCTGGAATTTCTCTTAAATTTAATACATTATACCAGATTTTACCATTAAATAAAACCACAGGCAGCTCAGGTGATATTCTGCTTTGTGCCCAGTGTTTCCGGACCCACCACGGCAGGGCAGCAAAACCCTGGACAGGGCGCCAATCCATCACAGGGCTTCCTTCTTCCACCCTTTCTCATACACCACCAGTCATGCCCAGCCAATCTAAAAAGTGGTGGGGTAGGTACTTACCATATAGAAGCACTTTGTAGTTCTACAATTCCTGACTGTAGTCCATCTGTTTCTCTACATGCCTTTAAACCTGCTTTCACCCTGTTCTTCAATGGTCAGGACCCCCACAGGACCACCACAGAGCAGGTATTATTTAGGTGTTGGATCATTCTCAGCACTGCAGTGACACTGACATGGTGGTGGTGTGTTAGTGTGTGTTGTGCTGGTATGAGTGGATCAGACACAGCAGCGCTGCTGGAGTTTTTAAATACCGTGTCCACTCACTGTCCACTCTATTAGACACTTCTACCTAGTTGGTCCACCTTGCAGATGTAAAGTCAGACACGATCGCTCATCTATTGCTGCTGTTTGAGTTGGTCATCATCTAGACCTTCATCAGTGGTCACAGGACGCTGCCCATGGAGCGCTGTTGGCTGGATATATTTGGTTGGTGGACTATTCTCAGTCCAGCAGTGTCAGTGAGGTGTTTAAAAACTCCAGCAGCGCTGCTGTGTCTGATCCACTCATACCAGCACAACACACACTAACACACCACCACCATGTCAGTGTCACTGCAGTGCTGAGAATCATCCACCACCTAAATAATACCTGCTCTGTGGTGGTCCTGTGGGGGTCCTGACCATTGAAAAACATACAGTCAGTAATTGTAGAACTACAAAGTGCTTCTATATGGTAAGTGGAGCTGATAAAATGGACAGTGAATGTATACAAATGGTGGTGATCTGGTCCCACTGTGGTTTACAAGATTTAACATAAAGTCTCCACAAGGGGTGTTTGTGTACAAGTTCATTTTGTGTTTATGTGCCTGTTAATTTATTTAATGATTATTATTTTTCTATACAGCACTTTTTTTGGCTAATGACCCACCCAAGGGTGAAAAACCCGGATTATTATTATTATTATTATTATTGTTATTATTATTATTGTTATTATTATTATTATTATTATTATTATTAATATTATTATTATTGTTATTATTATTCTTATTGTTATTATTATTATTATTGTTGTTTTGTTGTTGTTGTTGTTGTTGTTTTTATTATTGTTGTTATTATTATCATTATTATTATTGTTATTGGTATTATTATTATTATTATTATTATTATTATTATTATTATTATCATTATTGTTGTTATTATTAGTATTATTATTATTGTTGTTGTTGTTATTATTATAATTATTATTGTTATTATTATTATTATTGTTGTTGTTATTATTATTATTATTATTATTATTATTATTATTAAAAAGTCCTGCCTTTACAAGTATTTCATCACCTCTAAAAAAAACTTCAAGACCTCAGTGACACTTCCTAAATCAATCATGCTGATGTACCTCCATGCGCTAGACAACATAAAGGGCGAGGCAGAAATCCCCAGCAATTAGGCCACACTTGGAGAAGATGTCTAGACTGTGTGTTGTGTCTCTGAACCGATGTTTGAAGGCTCAGGTGGCCTATCTGTCAGGTGGGAGCCCACGAGTATGAGCTCCCAGGTTGAGGTGTGGTATGCAGTTTTGATGTGTAGCGCCCGTCCTCGGGCGTCCTGGCTGCGGTGCCTCAAGTAAATCTGGGGCCTCTGTTAACCCATCAACACACACACACACACACACAGATACACAGACACACAAACATACTCCACCTGGCCTTTTAGCTTCTCACAGTGTGACACGGGAGGTGTCCAGCCATCGCCCGGATAACAATAGGAGTCTTATTGCTGGTCCTCCCACACTCCGATTTCTCTCCTTACAGACACGACAGCTGGGCAGTAATTTCATAGTTCTCATGCCTTAGGTAACAACCTTTGTGAAATTAGCAAGAGGAAAGAAAAGAAGATACGGCTCAGGTATGACTCGGGTTGAAGGTTGCGTTGTGTAAAAGATACTGTGATGAATGAAGCGCAATTATGTTGCGGTGTTCTTCTTCCTCTGTGTCCCAGACTCATTCCTCTAACTCGTACATGAAGCCGTTGTGTCCAGAGCCGTCTCCAAGGATGTCATTTGTGTCAATTTATAGCGAGTGTGGAAGTTGTAGAGAGCTACTAATACCCTGATGATGTACCAGTAAAGATACCGGAGATAGTGTGGAAAGCTAGACAGCCTGTGGGCCAGGTGGGTCGGTAGTCATGTGTGCCAGCCCACCGGGCTGAGAGCTTGACAGACAGCACTGGTCGTGTCTGAAGACGAATATGAGACGAATCTGAATTTGTGTGGAATAACCATCAAATCCAGTCTGAAGCTCCACATGTATCTGTGTTTATCTGGATTCACTTTAAAACTTGTGTTACAGCTCGAGGTTCTGAGAAATTGTGAGAATCAGCTTTTCAAAAAATCTAAAACTCTTATCATTAAATAAAAAGCTTAACGTAGTTTAATGTAGTAAAAGAAGGAGACAGGAGCACTAAACTTCTCTTCAGTATTACTGCTCATAAGTTCTTCAACTAATGAAATTCCTCATTTGTTGTTTTAGTACAATGTCATGTTAAACGTTGTTCATACAGCCTGAGTCACTTTTACTGCGTCGTATCAAACAGTCCGTCTCATTGAAGGCACTTTGAAAAGCTCAGCAGCGAACTGGTTAAAGTTCAGTTATGCAAACTTTGAGCGCTGCGTCAAGCGCAAAAATTGTGAGTCCAATGTGGCAAAAGTATGCAGCAAGCTAAGCAGCACCGCCACAATCCATAGGAAACAATAGCACAGTCAGTGCAAAAGCGGTTTTGTCGCTTCTCATTTAAATGTGCCCTTAGCGTAAAATTTCTGATGTGTAGAAGGAGATGTGTTCTAGCCCGTGGCCATCCTCTGCCAGCAAGGGTGTATATATTCTATAATTTAGAGTATATAAATTGGCAAATAAAATAAAAATTTCTCATAACTGCTGAAATTATGACCTCTGCTGGTTGATCGACAGCTCCTGCACAATGAGACGGGAGATTATGGGATTTGGTGTGTGACTCTCCATACGCCATACGGATCTCCATATGAACCCACTCATGTGGGTGGAAAAAAACGTTCGGCTCTCCTAAAATCAGTAATGGATAAATTGGGGTGTCAGATGCACATACACTTATCAGCCATAACATTAAAACCACCTCCTTGTTTCTACACTCACTGTCCATTTCATGAGCTCCACTTACCATATAGGAGCACTTTGTAGTTCTACAATTACTGACTGTAGTCTATCTGTTTCTCTACATACTTTATTAGCCTGCTTTCACCCTCACAGGACCACCACAGAGCAGGTATTATTTAGGTGGTGGATCATTCTCAGCACTGCAGTGACACTGACATGGTGGTGGTGTGTTAGTGTGTGTTGTGCTGGTATGAGTGGATCAGACACAGCAGCGCTGATGGAGTTTTAAATACCGTGTCCACTCACTGTCCACTCTATTAGACACTCCTACCTAGTTGGTCCACCTTGTAGATGTGAAGTCAGAGACGGTCGCTCATCTATTGCTGCTGTTTGAGTTGGTCATCATCTAGACCTTCTAGGTTGGTGGACTATTCTCAGTCCAGCAGTGACAGTGAGGTGTTTAAAAACTCCAGCAGCACTGCTGTGTCTGATCCACTCATACCAGCACAACACACACTAACACACCACCACCATGTCAGTGTCACTGCAGTGCTGAGAATGATCCACCACCCAAACCATTGAAGAACAGCATGAAAGGGGGCTAACAAAGCATGTAGAGAAACAGATGGACAACAGTCAGTAATTGTAGAACTACAAAGTGCTTCTATATGGTAAGTGGAGCTGATAAAATGGACAGTGAGTGTAGAAACAAGGAGGTGGTTTTAATGTTATGACTGATCAGTGTACTATGCAAATATAACTTGGTGCGTCCTCAGCACCTAATACAATGTTTATCTAATCAGCGATCATCTTGACGCCGTGTGACCGTCATTCCGAGCACATAACTCGCCTCTTGTTTTGGTGCAGCTTTGATAAATTGAGGCCATATTGTAAGACTACAGTGAGAAGTTTGCCATTTGAGACTCAGCTCCACACAGCTCAGGATTCAACTACAGGTTAATTTCTTGACATTTCCATTGTTTTCCATTAACACAACACAGATGGGCAGTGAAGAACTTAATTCCTGCCTTGTTTACTAAGTTTAAGCTTCTGGTATCCTGCCAGATCAGCTGATCCATCTAGATGATGTGCATTTAGAAGGTTGGAGCATCTATGTTATAGAGTGCGGAGAGCTGGGGATGTGGTTCGAACTGGTACCTGTTTATAGCAAATAGGGTTTAATTACTGACATATTGTCCACTAATAGTGGGTCCAACATAACGGCTCGAATCAACTCTCTTCCTGTTCTCCCCCTTCTCCCTTCACACACATCTTAGGATTCTGACACCCTTTCCCCATCAATACCGAACTTTGACATCCTCAGGAACTGGATACGCACTCAACACTTTAACCCAGACCTGGGCATTGTACGGCCCAGCCGAGCCATCCCCAACCGGCCCGCATGAGGTCAATGGCAATTAAAAATCAGACGTAAATAAATGTACATCACACACGCCATATAACAGGATTGTTGTTATTTTATGTTGTTACATTTCCGTAAGTTTGGATTTACGTGTGTGAGAGTGTATTCAGCTTCACCGTAATGTGTCGGCGAACAGAACCGAGTGTGATTCATGGAGACGGTCGAGTTTAACAAGACATGAACTTCTGAAGTATTTATTTACTGAAGTCAGATGTAAAGCTGTTTAAGGATCACAATTTAGGCTTTACATCGCTGTTACTGTACTAAACAGAGAGATACAAGAGCTTGAACGATGCAGAGCGTCACACCTGATGCTTCGCTAACTAAACTGCAAACCAACACGGACTATTTTATAAAGTTTAACACATCCAGAACTGAAGCAGTCAGGACCAGCTTTGTGATTTTAAAAATAATATCCAACAATAACAAAGGACTGAAAAACAGCAAATGATGTGATTAGACTCCAAACAAAATAGAAAAAGAATTTTGTGTAAAGTTTAAAAACCTGCACATTTTGTTCACATTTGTCTTTGAGAAACTAGTTGTTTAAATAGTGAAATACTGTTGATGTTATTATTCTGCCTACTTCTCATTTTCTCATTGTAACATCTGAACAGTAACAGATTATCAGAACTGTACAATTTTCTGCTTTTTATAAAGAGATAAAATTAATATTGAGCAGAACAGTTTCTTATGTGGCCCCATGCCGCTTAATTACTGTAGGAGTCTAGATTTTAGGCCCATATTGTTCACTTGGTGTACAAGTCAGTTTTGCCATGTTTGTGACTGTGTTTTGGTCGTGAACCTTCTATCTGTCACTTTTCCTTCTGTCTATTTAATTAATAACTGTGGGGTGTGAAGTTTAGTGTTTGATTGTATTATGCAACACAAATGAAATATTGTTTGCTGTTATTATGTTTCTGCATCAGTACCTACACCATATGACCAAAAGTATGTGGACACCCTTATTGTTATTGAGCTCAGTCATTTCAGGTTATGATACCCAGTGTTATCATGTGCATTAAAACAATTCTATAAAATAATTGTTATGCTTCCAACTTCCTGGCAAGAATTTGGGGCTGTTTCCTGTTCCTGTGCAAAAACCATAAAGTCCATATAATTATGGTTTGAAAAGTTTGGAAGGAAGGAACTTTAGTGGCCTGCACAGACCCCTGACTTCAACCCTATACTGAACACTTTGGAAATAAATAAGTCTCCTTGGGCACAAATTCCTACAGACAAACTACAAATCTTGTGGGAAGCCTTTCCATTGGAATGGTGTGTAATATAGACGTGAATTTTGAATTAAAAGTCTGACAAGCTTAGGTCTGGTGTCTACGTACTTTTGGTCACATGGAGTATTTCACCGAGTAGAGTTGCATCAAGGTGCAGCAGTCTTTTCTGAATGTAAATCTCAGTTAATTGTGTCTGTGTAGACACCAGGCTGGCTGATAGCATCGTTATGTTTACATTTTTACATTACATTTTCGGCATTTAGCAGACGCCTTTATCCAAAGCGACTTACATTACAGTTACAGTCTGAGCAATTGAGGGTTAAGGGCCTTGCTCAAGGGCCCCAGCAGCAGCAACCTGGCAGTGGTGGGGCTTGAACCAGCGACCTTCTGGTTACTAGTCCAGTACCTTAACCACTAGGCTATGGCTTGATGTCTGATCCTGTGATGGATAGTTTCCTGATGAAACCGTAACCGCCGTGACCCCGACCATGGATGAAGCGTTTGATGGAAATGAAGGATTGCATCAAGTTGCATGTGTTTCTATTGCACGGCGCGGCAGATGTGCATCTCTGAGATATCCTGTCCTGTAAGGGTTGTCTTTATTTCCTCCTCCCTGATCCTGCCGAGCATGAGTGATGTTCACAAGCTGCTAACGTTTCCACTTTGCATTTTTCCTACCTCTTCCTCAAGATGCCTGCGAGATGAAAGCGGCATGGTCGTGCCTTATCACTGTCTTTAAAGCCTCCCAAAAAACTTGGCAGTTCCCCTCTTAGAGAGAAACAGCATTTAGGATTATAGTTCTAAGGACAACCCTGACTATTCACACTTGGCATTAGCCAGACAGCCTCAGTACAAGAAGGATATTTTTTATTCCTTCAATTTAACTTTAATTACCCAAATCTCTGTGAGGGCACACAAGAAAAGCCCAGGCATTTGTGTCAAGGAGATTACCAGACTGCCCTGCCAAGTCCGTGCGTCGCTGCATCGTTAGATAGAATTCAAATTCAAATCCGGCCTAAAGACAGTGCAGCTGTCACCCCCCCACACCTTCCCCCTGGCCTGCAAAGCCCCCTCTGGATCAAAAATTAGCTGTCCTCCCTCTGCCTGCTTCTCATCTTCTTCCTCTTTCCCCCTGAGGACCCTAATCCCCCGCTCGCCCCTGACACCCCCCCAACTCCTTCCAAACCGTGTGACAAATACAATGAAGCTATGAAGGAATAATCATAAATAAATAAATCAAAATTAACAATAATAAATTGCTTCCCTATTCCGGGTCATTTTGGGAGACGTACTGTACCCCTCGACTTTATATACACTGATCAGCCATAACATTAAAACCACCTCCTTGTTTCTACACACACTGTCCATTTTATTAGCTCCACTTACCATATAGAAGCACTTTGTAGTTCTACAATTACTGACTGTAGTCCATCTGTTTCTCTGCATGCTTTTTTAACCTGCTTTCACAGGACCACCACAGAGCAGGTATTATTTAGGTGGTGGATCATTCTCAGCACTGCAGTGACACTGACATGGTGGTGGTGTGTTAGTGTGTGTTGTGCTGGTATGAGTGGATCAGACACAGCAGCGCTGCTGGAGTTTTTAAATACTGTGTCCACTCACTGTCCACCCTATTAGACACTCCTACCTAGTTGGTCCACCTTGTAGATGTAAAGTCAGAGGCGATCGAATATCTATAGTTGCTGTTTGAGTCGGTCATCTTCTAGACCTTCATCAGTGGTCACAGGATGCTGCCCACGGGTCGCTGTTGGTTGGATGTTTTTGGTTGGTGGACTATTCTCAGTCCCGCAGTGACAGTGAGGTGTTTAAAAACTCCAGCAGCACTGCTGTGTATCATCCACTCATACCAGCACAACACACACTAACACACCACCACCATGTCAGTGTAACTGCAGTGCTGAGAATGATCCACCACCTAAATAATACCTGCTCTGTAGTGGTCCTGTGGGGGTCCTGACCATTGAAGAACAGCATGAAAGGGGGCTAACAAAGCATGTAGAGAAACAGATGGACTACAGTCAGTAATTGTAGACCTACAAAGTGCTTCTATATGGTAAGTAAAGCTGATAAAATGGACAGTGAGTGTTGTGTTATGGCTGATCGATATATTAGGCAGCAAGTGAACATTTTAAATCCTCAAAGTTGATGTTAGAAGCGGGCAAGCGTGAAGATCTAAGCGAGTTTGATGAGGACCAAATTGTGATGGCTAGACGACTGGATCAGAGCATTTCCAAAACTGCAGCTCTTGTGGGGTGTTTCCGGTCTGCAGTGGTCAGTATCTATCAAAAGTGGTCCATGGAGGGAACAGTGGTAAACCAGCTTTTTATGTATGGTATGGATATATATTTGTTGGATCCTCCTTTTATACCCCATCATGATTCCCTCACCTGTTACCAAGTTACCTGTTAATTGAGAAACATTCCAGAATGGTGTAATAATTAGGGCTGTCGAAGTTAACGCGATAATAACGCATTAACGCGATCTCAATTTAACGCGATCAAAAAAATAGTGCCGTTAACGCAAATTCTAGTTCATGTTGAGACTTGACTGGTAGAACCAACGTTTTAATGTCGGACTTGCCACCGTTGTTCATTTGCGGTTTGTTAAAATAATATAACTGAGCGTCGTAGGGATGCACTTGCATAATAAAGAAATAAATACACGGTATATTCACAAGTTGTCGGGAGCAAAACACTTTATTAACTTAATCTGTTACGGCACTGAATACCGGAGTCAAGCACGCTAGTCCATGAACTATGGAAGCCCCAAAGGGTCAAAACACACTCACTTCATGTAGAAACGTCCATCAAACCACTGTCACGATACAACCACAGAAAAGTCTGTTACAATAACTACGCCTTATCCCACCTAAAGCACCGCTGATCTACAATGTTTGCTGATGGAGAAATTCTAACCTACAATCTGACATTTATACGAAGTCAAGGGTCTCTGCTGGATAGTATTACTGCCTAGTATGTGAGTGAATAAAACTCCCTTACAGTTTTCTCTTGTCCCAGCAGTTTTTAACATAAGTACATTTAGCATAAAATGTGTTCACCATTTTAATGGTAACATTTCACTTAAAAAACCTTGTTTTCTATAACATTTACACAGATTTTATTTAATGTGATTAATCGCGATTAACTATATGAAATTCTGAGATTAATCGCGATTAAAAATTTTAATCGTTTGACAGCCCTAGTAATAATTGATTTATTTATTTATTAGGATTTTAACATTATGTTTTACACACTTTGTTTACATTCATGACAGGAATGGTAAATACTGGTTACACAAGATTCATCAGTTCCAGTTTAATATCAAACACAGTCATGGACAATTCTGTATCTCCAGGTTACCTCACTTGCACGTCTTTGGACTGGAGCGGTCTGGGTCCTTTCTGTGCGGAGTTTGCATGTTCTCCTTGTGTCTGTGTGGGTTTCCTCCGGGACCTTATTGCTGCGACAGTACTACCTCTGTCCCAACTTTTTTGAGTGTGTTCCAGATGTCAAATTACTAACCTCTTAGCCCAGGACAGTCCAGCTTTGATGCTGGAGGCACCAGATCAGACCCTGCAGAATCAATTTTACCGTCATTGTCATTTTTTCCTAAAGCTCCCTGTCCGTGTTTACTGTAATTTTGAAATTCCAGGAGGCTGGCAGAGCTTCGAGTGAAGCTGGCACAGAGCTGGGACATTAACCATGTCTGGCACGGCCTAACAAACGAGCTCTGAGAACGCTTTCAAAGGCTCTCAGACCTGGTCCTGATTAAAACCACTAGTATGGGCACGTATGGGCTTAAGCCCCATGGGCGGCATCGCTAAATAGGACAAGCGAAGCAGCACCGTGGGATGAAGGCATAGCACGACAGGCTGATTATGACAGGCCTCGTGAACTGGGATGGCGTTAAGCGACCAGTGGTGGGATTGATGGAGAGGGTGTGGGCTGGGCCTGGGTCTGGAATCGGCAAATCAAATTTGGAGATAAAGATCTACAGGAAAAAGAAAGAAAAACAAAGCATGGTGAATTGATGTCATGTCAGAGAAGAAAGGAAGGAGATCTCCGGGAGGAGTTTTCCTTACTGCGTCGCTCTGACTTCTAACAAGCCGCAAAAGCCAACTTAATAACCCTCCTCCCTGCTCCACGCCCCCCTCTCCGCTCCTCCGCTGGCCTCGGGGAGGGTGGGCCGATTAATATCTGCCTACCTTGTTACCTAATTCATTATGGAATAGTAGTTAATTTGATTTGATATTATTTTAATAAAATTCTGTAATATATTAGATTGTTTCAGGCTATCAAAATAATTTTCCAATTATTACGCTTACTCAACCAAGCCTCTTTTTTTTCCCCCTTTGTGAGCGGCAGTTGGTCTGACTGGGAATACATTAGCTCCAACAACTCCATCCCGACCGCGGCACTCAGAAATATATATGCATGATTAAACCAGAAATGTTATTACTGGTAATGTGCTGCCCGCAGAACCCAGCAAACGGGCCGCAGATTGATGCGTGATCGGCACAACATGGAGCCCTAAACGCCTTGATTATGTCCTCGTAAAATATATATCAGATTCGTTTTAATGCTAATACACAGAGCTTTGTGCTTCTTCAGCTGGTAATTAGTAGCATGCTTGAGCAACCCTGCTCCTCTGCTAGCATTGAGACGCTACGCGTTTCGACTCGGAGTGAATCGATTTATAATGTCTTGTTTATAATATGGCATGAAGCACAACGTTTCCGTTATAATAACTGCCTAACAGTGCTGCACGTCACATACAGTGTTGGGGAAACAGCCCAGTAATCTCACAATGCTCTTGTTATTGCTAAGGCCCTACTTAATTCACAGCCATGTTAATTATATTCGCGTAGCATTTAAGTGTCTCACGTTTTCTGGTTAATTTGCACTATCCTACGGCAATTCAGTTAGTAATCGCTTAGTCAAAATGTCCAAGATGTTGAAGTCTAAAGTCTAAGAATGTGACTCAGGTAAATGAGTTGTGAAAACTCCCAACCAATTCTGTGGACACAGGGAAAACACAGACAAGTATTTTCATATTTGAGACAGAACATGAAGCCTCGTACCGTTGCTGGATAATCTAGGTTTACTTTTTAGGATTTTAACGTCTTTTAATGTCAAACACAATCTTTAACATTTCCGTATCTCCAGTTTACCTTACTTGCATGTATTTGTACTGTGGGAGGAAACCGGAGTTCCTGGAGGAAACCCTTGCAGGACCACTCCACCTGGGAATCAAACCCAGGACCTTCTTGCTGTGATGTGACAGTGCTACCCACCGAGTCACTGTGCCACCCACTGGTTGCCTAAACTGCGTCAACCAAGTTCTTGGAAAAAGAGGAAAATAAGAAACCCAGAATAACCCAGAGATGCATGAGCGGCACCTCATTTTACCAACTAGCACAACCCGCACTCAGCGTATCTTGCTCTGAGGTAGCTCGCTCATTTAGAGACGCTCTGTCTTTATAGATGAGAGTGTCTGCACCATCAAAAAAGAAACAGACCAAATCAAGTCCAGCATCACAGCAGGTTGCCAACAGTAGAGCTGGCAAATCTGTAAGAAAGAAACCACGATAAATAGAAACATTTCCACCTGGAGCAAATAAACACTCAAAAAGGCGCAGACACTGTCAGTTAAGAGGAGCGCACACATCAATAATCAAACAAACAGTGTACAACAGGGTCAGCTCGCACTCTCAGTCATCATCTGAGAACAGCGGGACCCCAATTCTTACAGAGACATAAAACTGCCAGACTGGAGGTTGTCAGGACTTGTCTGAGGAAGCCACAATTCCTGCGGGAGAACATCCTATAGACAGATGAGACCAAAATAGAGCTTTTTGCTAAAGCACATCATTGTATCATTTATAGACAATAGCACAGTCCCTACAGTTAAACCTGGTGGTGCTTCAGTGATGATTTGAGGTGGGTTTTCTATATCTGGCTCTTTGAAGACTACCAAATAATTTTGGAATGCACTGTAGGGCCCAGTGTCACAAGGATGCGTCTTCATCCTAGGTCATAACTGTTCCAGCGAGACAGGAACGGTAGTTACTCTACACAAGATTCATCAGTTCACAAGTTTATATCGAACACAGTCATGGACAATTTAGTATCTCCAATTCACCTCACTTGCATGTCTTTGGACTGTGGGAGGAAACCGGAGCACCCGGAGTTATCATCGGCGGTCACTCGTAATCGAGTATGACTGTCCTCCTTCTTGGTCCTTGTGGGTCTTCAGGTGGGCGTAGAGGCCGATTCTGGACCCGATTATTCTTGTGCAGTGTGGACAAGGGAATGTAGTGGTGGTGGATTTGGGTTTGGCCTGTTTGGACGTTGCTCGAGTCTGCGCTTGTCTTGTGCAGCATGGCAGAGGTCATCGTTCATTGTTATACAGTGCCGCACCCTCACGGACAAGGTTTCTCCAGGTCGCCCTGTCTTCTGCCGTGTCTTCCCAGGTTTTAAGTTCTATGTGGCACTTCTTTAAGATGTTTTGATGTTATCCTTAAATCTCTTTTTTTTGGCCTCCTGGGGCCCGTTTCCCTTCAGCTAGTTGGGAATAAAGGACTTGTTTTGGGAGGCGAGAGTCAGGCATGCGAATAACATGACCGGTCCACCTGAGTTGGTTTTGGGCAATGGTGGCAGTGATGGTGGAAATATCCGCCTCCTCCAGGATGCTGTTGTTAGTGCGTCGATCCTCCCAGCTAATCCTCAGTATTTTACGGAGGCATTGTTGATGATATGCCTCTAGTGCTTTTAAGTGCCTACTGTATGTGGTCCAGGCCTCTGACCCATACAGAAGAGTGGGGAGCACCACTGCTTTATAGACCAAGATTTTGGTCTTTGCTTGGAGGTCTCGGTTCTCAAAGACTCTTTTTCTTAGCCTTAAGAAAACCCCACTGGCACAGCTGAGGCGGTGGTCTATTTCATCATCAATGACAGTTTTTGATGATAGGAGGCTGCCGAGATATGGGAAGTGGTCCACGTTTTCCAGTCTGATGTTATCAATGGATATGTTTGGGGGCAGGACAGGCGTACTGCTATTTGGTGGAGGTTGATGGAAGATTTGGGTCTGTCTTATGTTAATCGCTAGCCCAAGCTGTTTGTATGCTTTTGCAAAAGCAAACAGAGTACCCTGTAGGTTCTCTTCCGAGAGGGCTACAAGGGCATTGTCGTCCGCATACTGCAGCTCCATGATGGACACGGTGGTGGTTTGACCTTTAGCCCTGAATCGGTTGATGTAGAAGAGTTGACCGTCGGTTCTGTACATGATTTTAACTCCCTGGGGCAGGTTCTTGCTTGTGAGATGGAGAATAGCAGCAACAGAGATGAAGAATAGTGTTGGGGTGATGACACATCCCTGTTTGACTCCCATGTCAACCCTGAAGGGTTCGGTTTTGTCTCCACTGCCACGGAGTACCGTGGCTGACATATTATCATGCAGCAATCTCAGTACACGGATGTATTTTTCTGGGCAGCCAATCTTTGCCAGAACCAGCCAGAGGGCCTGCCTGTTCACAGAGTCGAAGGCTTTGGTGAGGTCTATGAAGGCCATGTATAGTGGCTGGTTTTGTTCCCTGCATTTTTCTTGCAGTTGACGCCCAATGAAGATCATGTCTGTGGTGCCTCTGTGTGGGCGAAATCCACTCTGAGACTCAGGAAGGATGCTTTCTGACAGGGGGGTGAGTCTGTTGGCTAACACCCGAGCTAGGGCTTTCCCTGTGGTGGACAGGATAGAAATGCCACGGTAATTCCCGCAATCTGCTTTATCTCCCTTCTTAAAGATGGGGACAATTAAGGCATCCCTAAGCCGTGCAGGGATTTTCTCTTCTTCCCATATTTTGAGAAGCAGGGCATGGATGTGCTCAAGAAGATCGGGTCCGCCTTTCTTCAGGACCTCTGCTGGGATACCATCAGGTCCGGCAGCCTTGTTGTTTCTCATCTTCCCAATGGCATCCTGCACCTCCTTCAGGCTGGGTGGCTCTCCCATGTTTTCAATTATGGGCTGTTGAGGGAGTTGTTCAAGAGCCTCCATCTCAGGAATGGTGTCCCTGTTCAACAGATCCTTATAGTGCTCTTTCCATCTGTTGGCAATTGCCACCTTGTCCTTCAGCAGCATGAGCCCATCTTTAGAGCGAAGGGGGGTTAGGCAGCGGTAGCTGGGGCCATATACCGCTTTTGTGGCATCGAAGAAACCTCTCATATCTCCAGAATCAGCAAGCTGCTGGATCTCCAGAACCTTTTTTGTCCACCACTGAACGGCTGCCTTCACTTTGGCATGGGCTGCTCTTTTAACCTTACAGTTGATGTTATTTTGCCACGTGATGAAAGTCTGCCGCTTAATGTCAATGAGCTGTTGAATCTCGGCATCATTCTCATCGTACCAGTCTTGATGTCTCCGCTTTACGGAGCTAGCTGGAAGCTATACAGGACTTCATGATGGTAGAGGAAAGTATATCCCAGTGTTTTTCAATATCATCCGGATACTGTTTGGGCAAAGCTACGCTAAGAGCATCCCGCAGCTGTTGTTGGTAGGTGGTGTCACCCAACAGCTCGATGTTAAGCTTTGGTCGGCTCTGCATCCTTCTTTTCCGCATTAAGCGGGTAAACATGATGGAGCAAATAAGGCGGTGGTCGGTCCAGCTCTGCACTGGTCATTGCTCTGGTGTTAAGGACATCATGGCGGTCTTTGGAGCGGACAATGACATAGTCAATGAGATGCCATAGTTTGGAGCGAGAGTGCATCCAAGATGTTTTGGACTTGGTTTTCTGGTGGAAAAGTGTGTTAGTGATAACCAGGTTGTGCTCTAAACACTTAGTTAGCAGTAGTATGCCATTGGAGTTTGAGTTTCCAACCCCTTCCCTCCCCAGCGTGCCCTTCCATAGGTGGTGGTTTCGTCCCACTCTGGCGTTGAAATCTTCAAGCAGGATTAACTTGTCCTCCTTAGGGACTTCTGATAGAATTTTATCCAGGTCAGCATAGAAGGCCTCCTTTACTTTATCCTGTGCATCAAGTGTTGGAGCATACACACTAATAACAGTGGCCATCTGACTGCTGGCGAGCATCAGGCGTATGGTCATCAGGCGCTCGTTGATGCCCACAGGGAGTTCATAGAGGTAGTTGATGAGGCTGTTCTTAATTGCAAAGCCCATGCCATGGATTTGTGGCTCATTTGCAGGCTTTCCTTTCCAGAAGAAAGTGTAGCCGCCTTTTTCCTGCTTTAGCTGACCTTCACCAGCCAGACAGGTCTCAGAGAGCGCTGCGATGTCAATCCCATGTAGACACGGGGAGAACATACAAACTCCACACAGAAAGGGCCTGGACCGCCCTACCTAGGGATCGAACCCAGGACCTTCTTGCTGTGAGGCAGCAGTGCTACCCACTTAGTCGCCATGCTGCCCGCAAGATAATGACCCAAAGCAAACTTTAAAAGGCAGCCAGAGAAGTTCTGAAGTGAACAGCAGTAAGTAAAGATCCAAATCCCATAAAAGTATAGGGCAGTTGTAGCCTAGTGGTTAAGGTACTGGACTAGTAATCCAAAGGTCGCTGGTTCAAGCCCCACCACTGCCAGGTTGCCACTGTTGGGCCCTTGAGCAAGGCCCTTAACCCTCAATTGCTTACTGTCACAGTACTGTAAGTCGCTTTGGATAAAAGCGTCTGCTAAATGCTGAAAATGTAAATGTAAAATGTAAAAATACCCTTGAAGAGGCCTCAGAGCAGCAGTTGGAAGAAGGCACCCTTCAAATAAGAGAAACTAAGATTCCAGTAGAGAAACTTATTCATGGTTACAGGATGAGATAGGGCTGGGCGGTATATCACAAATATTGATATATTCGATATTACTAAATACACGATTCGGTAAATTGAGTACACCTAGGATACACAGGTTACCATTTGAGAACATTTAAAACAGCACAGGAGCAGGGTTGCCAGATTGCAACAGTGGTTTCCAGCCAAAAACCTTTTCAAAATCCGCCAAAATGCATGAAAAACCACCCAAAACAACACAGGATAAGCAGATAATGTTTAGCATTTCAAAAATAATAAACCAGTTAAACCACCATGACCTACAAATTAATATCTTACAATGTACAGATCAGTCATTATAAATTATAAAGGACACATTATTTGTGCTTGCATGTCTTTGAAGTAGCCTACCAAGTTTTAAAAATGCATTATTTACTATAGGACACACAACCCTGTGCAAGTAAATAAAAATAAACTTGCAAGCAATGAAAGAAGTTTAGCCTCTCGTACATATAAAACTTGCTTACCTTCATATTCTACTCAGCTTCACTTTTCATTCCAATTTTCTATGCCGGGCTAAGTGGGTGGCACTGTCGCCTCACAGCAAGAAGGTCCTGGGTTCGATCCCCAGGTGGGGCGGTCCAGGTCCTTTCTGTGTGGAGTTTGCATGTTCTTCCCGTGTCTGCGTTGGTTTCCTCCGGGTGCTCCGGTTTCCTCCCACAGTCCAAAGACATGCAAGTGAAGTGAATTGGAGACACTAAATTGTCCATGACTGTGTTTGATATAACCTTGTGAACTGATGAATCTTGTGTAATGAGTAACTACCGTTCCTGTCATGAATGTAACCAAAGTGTAAAACAAGACGTTAAAATACTAATAAACAAACAAAAGCTGTGTATAGTGGATAAAAAGTACCCTATATGGCCAAAAATATGTGAACACCTGACCATGAGCTTGTTAGACATTACATTTCAGAAACAGTTGGTATTAAAATACCAACTATAGACAATAAAGTGACCTCTATTTGACTTTTCAGCTAAAACAACAGCCACTATTCTGAGAAAGCTATGGCTGGACATTGATGTTGGTCAAGAAAGCCTCAATTGATGTTTCAGTTTATCAGTAAAGGACACTGGAGTTTCTTTAAACTGAGCTTTTCTTCCTGTCATTATAGAGCCTGCCTAGTGCACAGGGGCTGGAACAGAAAAAAAGCCTTCCCTAAACTGATATCTGTTCAGCCCCTGGACTTTTACTTGTTTTTAAAACCATTAGTTTTTCTTGTATGAGGTTATTGGCGACTCTTGCCACTTTTAACATTCTGCTCAAAGCCGTGATGTAAATCCAGCTACATCGTACGTATATGATTTAAAGCTTCTCATCTAAGTTTGATTTGCAGTCTCCGGTCGTCTCTCCTCCAGAGGCTGTTTGATGGCCGACTCCTCGCAGACCTTCCCGGTGCAATAGTTTAGTCTGTGTACTTTCTTTAGTTGGACGCAGACCAGACAACAGTGTACAATAAGTGCTACTAATTAACACCCTCTCCTTACTGAAACATTGTTGGACTGCGTTTTCATTAAAACTCTTCTGCCAGGACGTTCCGGAGGTCCTGAGAGAGGCGCTTAAGAATCGTCACGGGGAGGTCACGATCCTCCCGGTGGACAATCTCTCGCTTCTGATATCGACCTCAGGGCTCACACAAAGAAATACCCCCCTGTTCTCCGAAGAGAGAAACGCCAATTTCAGAAGTCTCTTGCTGAAGTACAGACATTTGGCAATGGAGGAAAAAAGTCTTGTTTTTCGTGTTGATGGCTGTAAAGCTGGCACTCAGTGTTTTAGTGCAACTTATAATGAGTGCCCATTTCCATAAAGTTGCAAAGAAAGTAATTCCATGTTAATTCATAATATATTTTTTACTTTTTAAATAGTTCCAACAAAATTCTCTACACTAGAATGATACCTAACACTAGCAGTAAACAGAACTTCCATTTATTTATTTTTAAATAAATAATATTTTACCATAACATTAAAACCACCTCCTTGTTTCTACACTCACTGTCTATTTTATCAGCTTCACTTACCATATAGAAGCACTTTGTAGTTCTACAATTACTGACTGTAGTCCATCTGTTTCTCTGCATGGTTTGTTAGCCCCCTTTCATGCTGTTCTTCAATGGTCAGGACCCCCACAGGACCACCACAGAGCAGGTATTATTTGGGTGGTGGATCATTCTCAGCACTGCAGTGACACTGACATGGTGGTGGTGTGTTAGTGTGTGTTGTGCTGAGTTGTGATGAGTAGATAAGACACAGCAGCGCTGATGGAGTTTTTAAACACCTCACTGTCACTGCTGGATTGAGAATAGTCCACCAACCAAAAATATATTCAGCCAACAGCGCCCCGTGGGCAGCGTCCTGTGACCACTGATGAAGGTCTAGAAAATGACCAACTCAAACAGCAGCAATAGATGAGCGATCGTCTCTGACTTTACATCTACAAGGTGGACCAACTAGGTAGGAGTGTCTAATAGAGTGGACAGTGAGTGGACACAGTGTCTGATCCACTCATACCAGCACAACACACACTAACACAGCACCACCATGTCAGTGTCACTGCAGTGCTGAGAATGATCCACCACCTAAATAATATCTGCTCTGTGGTGGTCCTGGGAGAGTCCTGACCATTGAAGAACAGGGTGAAAGCAGGTTAAAAAAGTATGTAGAGAAACAGATGGACTACAGTCAGTAATTGTAGAACTACAAAGTGCTTCTATATGGTAAGTGGAGCTGATAAAATGTACAGTGAGTGTAGAAACAAGGAGGTGGTTTTAATGTTATGGCTCATCAGTGTATTAAAACTGAAAGAAACCTTAGTTAATGATGAGTGGGGTTGAGGTCAGGGTTGTGTGCAGGACACTGGAATTTCTTTAAATCAAGTTTTCTTCATGTCTTTATAGAGATTACTTTATGTACAACGGCACAGTCACACTGGAACAGGAAAGGGCCTTCCCTAAACTGTTGCTGTAACGTCGGACGCACATAATTTCCTGTATATAATTGATTTATTACACCTGTTAGCAATTAATGTAGCTGAAACATAAGAATTAAATAATGACAAGAGGGTTGTCCCAATTCTTTTTGTCCATATAGTTTATTTAACAGGGCGGCACGGTGGCTCAGTGGGTAGCACTGTCGCCTCACAGCAAGAAGGTCCTGGGTTCGATCCCCAGGCGGGGCGGTCCGGGTCCTTTCTGTGTGGAGTTTGCATGTTCTTCCCGTGCCTGTGTGGGTTTCCTCCGGGAGCTCCGGTTTCCTCCAACAGTCCAAAAACATGCCGTCAAGTTAATTGAAGACACTGAATTGCCCTATAGGGGGATGTGTGTGTATGTGTATGTGTGTCTGCCCTGTGATGGACTGGTGCCCCGTGACCCTGATTGGATAAGCAGTTAAGACAATGAGTGAGTGAGTGAGTGAGTGAGTTTACTTACCTATAGCTATTTGCATTAACAGGACTAACAGTTTAGGGAAGCACTCTGACCTTGTGGCCCAGTTAAGTTGTGTAGAAATAAGTTTGCACTACGTTATTCTGTTGACTCACTTCTTGGCTGGGCAATATTAGATTTTTTTACACGCCATGCTATGTTCAAAGGCGACTGCATGCTTGGGGATAAGACCCTTTGCCAGCCTTTCCTCCTTAGCCTGATTTGAATAAGAAGCTTTGAATTAAGTGGACAGGCCCCCTTAGACAACCGGCGGTGCGCCTTTATGAACACCACCGTGTCAGAGAAAGTAATTTTGATTGACGTTATGAGGAAATTTCCAGGCCGGCTGATTTAATTGCCAGTGCCAGGGGGTATTATCGAGGGCCAGGTAATGGCACTTTTTCGAAGCGGCGTTTGATCTGGGCGTTTCCCGGCGGTACCCCGGTCCGTACGGGCACCGGAGGCCAGAGGGCAGGAGAACAAAGGTACCTTCATGTCTGTGAGTTTGCACGTCCTCTGCTTTGAAAACAAATGGGCAGTTGCGCAGTGAAATGGATTCCCAGCCACATTTGATGTAAAAGTCTTTAGTGTCAGGAGCAGCATATTCGTTGATAAAAGGCGAGGCAGGAACGAGGCGCAGGCGAGGGATGGAGTGGCGAGGCAGCTGCATCTTCTTACAAACAGACTCGTAGGACGGAAGAGGTGTGGATGGGATTTCAAATGGGCTTGGAGGATTAGCTTGAAGAGTTCAATAAGAGACAGATTGGGCAGAGCTTGAATGGAGTGGAGGGAGAAGAGCTGAGGGGGAGAAACGACCTCTCAATCTGACCCTCTGAGTCCAGTTTAACCAGCCCGGTCTTTAAAGGTTGGAGGGTCATGTCCCAACACAAATCAGAGATGACCTTCCAATTGACCTGTGGCCAGTCAATTGATCCCAATGAAGAAAAAAAAGATGATAATAATAATAATAATAATATATATTTTACTAAATTCACTGACCTAGAATAAATAGGTTGAATGTAAACCAGCGACGGTATCAAAAATAAAAATACGCATCCGTGGTTTGACACCCCCTCTGCGTCCACAGAATTGGTTGGGAGTTTTCCAAACTCACTTACCTCAGTCGTGTTTTTAGCTGCTTTAGACTTGAACATCTTGGACATTTTGACTAAGCGATTGCTAACTGAATTGCCGTAGGATTGCTAGGCTGCCTCATAGTGTAAATAAACTCGTGAACTTGAGGCACTTGAACGCTACACGCATTTATGAATCTTTGATAATTTATGTATTTATTTATTTTTATTAAGCACTTTATCCTAGTTAGAGCTGTAATGTGGCTCCCAGTAATATACATCGACAAGGCATAACATTATGACCACTGACAGGTGAAGTGAATAACACTGATTATCTCTTCATAACGGCACCTGTTAGTGGGGGGGATATATTAGGCAGCAAGTGAACATTTTATTTTCAAAGCTGATGTTAGAAGCAGGAAAAATGGACGAGCGTGAGGATCTGAGCGAGTTTGACGAGAGCCAAATTGTGATGGCTAGACGACTGGGTCAGAGCATCTCCAAAACTGCAGCTCTTGTGGGGTGTTCCCGGTCTGCAGTGGTCAGTATCTATCAAAAGTGGTCCAAGGAGGGAACAGTGGTAAACCGGCGACAGGGTCATGGGTGGCCAAGGCTCATTGATGCACGTGGGGAGTGAAGGCTGGCCCGTGTGGTCCGATCCAACAGACGAGCTCCTGTAGCTTAAACTGCTGAAGAAGTTAATGCTGGTTCTGATAGAAAGGTGTCAGAATACACAGAGCATCACAGTTTGTTGTGTATTGGGCAGCAAAAGGGGGACCAACACAATATTAGGAAGGTGGTCATAATGTTATGCCTCATCGGTGTATATCGACCAGTGGGCTGTATTTGAACAAACATAATGTCAAGTAATTGCAGCCTTAGGGTACCAAATTGTCCCATCATGCACTACAGAACACATCACTGACCTTTTAATTGCCCAGTTGTCAGTCAATCAATTCCAGTTTCCCTTTTGTGAAGATTTTCCCACTGGGATCTCCAGGTCAAGTGTATAACTATAATTTATTGTATTTAATCAAATTCTACAGCATATGTCACTTTTTTATAATTATTTTTCCTGACCATTCAGATTTCAGCACGTATCAGAGAAGTCCGTTCAATCACCACAAAACCAAATCCAATTAACAAAGACCAGCAGACTCCTCTAGGACTCCTGTTAATCCCATTATAAAATCATTAAACACATCTAGAATCAGTCACAGGTCACTAGTTAAATCCATACGGAAAACAGAAATGCCTTCACCATGACAAACCCTTACAGACCATTATAAAACTATTAGGAAATCTTCCAGCTAGCAATGTCAGGCTTATTTCAGGGTCTGTCTGAAAACTTAGTGATCTCTACACATTTTACTTCATCCTACACTCCTGAGAAGAGGGCGAGTCTAAATTTTTAGATTCCTTAAAATGGTCCTACTGAGGCGCCTTAATTCTGAGTGATAATCTGACTGAATAACGAGGGAGCGTCTGATGCTTCCTCAGCGCTGAAGGCAATCCCAGCATTCAGTGCGGCATGACTTTTCTCACAAAAAAAGACAAACATGGCGGATGAATGTGGAGCAACCAACAGAGTTCTCTTCAAATGTAAATAAATTTTCACTGATTTTTAATTTGTATAAAGGCGCACAAGTGTCGCTTAGTTGTAAATTCGGACTCCTAGGGGACGGTTTAACCTTTTCAGTACACGCACGGAGGGTTTCCTCCAGGAGCTCCGGTTTCCTCCCACAGTCCAAAAACATGCAGTCAAGTTAATTGGAGACCCTGAATTGCCCTATAGGTGAATGGGTGTGTGTGTATGTGTGTCTGCCCTGCGATGGACTGGCGCCCCGTCCTGGGTGTTACTGTGTGCCTTGCGCCCATTGAAAAGCTGGGATAGGCTCCAGCACCCCCGCGACCCTAATTGGATAAGCGGTTAAGACAGTGAGTGAGTGAGTGAGTGAGTGAGTTTGATGTCTCATTAGAATCCTTTCTACTAAGGCAGCTGCCCAGTTAGGTAGTAGGCAGCAAGGCAGCTCACTAGGTTTTCGAACAGACCCAGAGTGGTATAGTACATTCTCTCAAGCTGCCATCAAATACGATGCAGCTTAAGGGAATCTGCCATGATCAGTGGGATAAACAACCCAAATCCTGATGAGCAAAGCATGTAGATACTGTATGTATCCAAGAAGACTCTACCTCAGCATGTCTCCAGACTTCTAATTTCATTAGAGATCAATACAGACTCGACCGGTACAGACGCAAGTCGACTCGATACGTCTGTGAGTCTGTAAATGTAATTTATGTCACATATTTCTGATTCTCATTATGTCGTGTAATCACATCGATGTGTGTTTGTTTTGAACAGTGTTTATCTCCACGTGTCTCCTCATCATGTAAAACAGCCAGTTTCAGGGCTCTAATGTAGCTCGTACCTGTGCGTGTGATCAATCGAGGATAAATTTCAGATTTGAATGTAGATTTATGCATAGGTTGAGAAATGAGGCTCTGGGTGTATCGTCGTTGTAACTGAGATTGTTTGTGCTGTACTTATCACAGTTCTGCTCCGTGTCTCTCTACGCCGCCGTTCTAAATGACGAGACAGATTTGATTGAACGGAAACTTCAGAACTGAAACTTTTTGTCCTCCTTCAGTGGCTCGAATCGTCAAAACAATTGAAAGTCGTCCTACAGAATGGAACTGGACGTGTTTACACTAAAGAATAAGAAACTATGAAGGATCACTATTGGAGGTGGGTAATCAAACACCTTTAGTTCTTTTAGTGCAGTTATTTACTAATGTGATAGGACCAGTACTAATCCCTCAGTAATTACTTTATTTTTTACCTTACTGTTTCATTCTGGTCAGGGTTCTAGGCAGTAGACCAGTATTAATGAATTTAATTCCCTGCTTCCCTTAATTTCTATCTTTGTTATTAAAGTCTGGGTGGCACTGTGTGGAGTTGGCATGTTCTCTCTGTTTCCGAGTGGGTTTCCTCCAGGTGCTCCGGATTCCTCCCACAAGTCCAAAGACACGCAGTCAGATTAATTGTAGATACAAAATTGTCCTAGGTATAAGTGTGTGTGTGTCCTGTGATGGACTGGTGACCTTTGCCCAGGGAATTTGACACACCGTGACCCTGACCACGATTAAGCGCTGGTAAAACAGACAATGAATGAATGAATGGTATTAAAGTTGGTGTCACTGTGTGGAGTTTGCATGTTCTTCCCATGTCTGCATGAGTTTCTTCCCAGTGCTCCGTTTTCCTCCCACAAATCCAAAGACGTGCGGTCAGGTTAATTGTGTGTGCGTGTGTGTGTGTGTGTGTGTGTGTGTCATGTGATGGACTGGCAGCCTGTGCATGGTTTTCTACCTTTGCCCAGTGAATTTGTGGCACCGCAACCCTGACCAGGATTAAACGGTGGTAAAACAAACAATAAATTAATGAATGCTAATAAAGTTGGGTTTTCTCTGGGAGCTCCGGTTTCCTCCCTCAAATCCAACGACATGCAGTCAGGTTAACTGGAGATACAAAACTTTCCTACGGAAGAGAGTGTGTGTGTGTGTGTGTGTGTGTGTGTGTGTGGTGTGTGTGTGGTGTGTGTGTGTGTGGTGTGTGTGTGTGTGTGTGTGTGTTTGTGTGTGTGTGTGTGTGTGTGTGTTTGTGTGTGTTTGTGTGTCCTGTAATGGACTGGTGACCTGTACAGGGTGTTTTCTACCTTTTGCCCAGTTAATTTGACCCTCCACGACCTTGACCAGGATTAAGCGGTGGTAAAACAGACAATAAATTAATGAATTAATTAATGATATTAAAGTTGGAGTCACTGTGTGAACTTTGCATGTTCTCCCCATATTTGCATGGGTTTTCTTCAGGGAGCTCTGGTTTCTTGCCACAAATCCAAAGACATGCAATCAGATTAATTGTAGATACAAAATTGTCCTAGGTATGAGTGTGTGTGCCCTGTGATGGACTGGTGACCTGTACATGGTGTTTCCTACCTTTTTCCCAGTAAATTTGAGCCACCGTGACCCTGACCAGGGTTAAGCACTGGTAAAACAGACAATGAATGAATGAATGAATTTTATTAAAGCTGGAGCCACTGTGTAGAGTTGGCATGTTCTCCCTGTGTAGTAGGGTGTTTCCTACTTTTCGCCCAGTGAATTTGACCCACCGCGACCCACCGATACAAAACTGTCCTACGGAAGAGTGTGTGTGTGTTTGTGTGTCCTGTAATGGACTGGTGACCTGTACAGGGTGTTTTCTACCTTTTGCCCAGTTAATTTGACCCACCACGACCTTGACCAGGATTAAGCGGTGGTAAAACAGTGAATAAATGAATGAATAAATTAATGTTATCAAAGTCAGGGTGGCACTGTGTGGAGTTGGCATGTTCTCCCCATGTCTGAATGGGTTTCCTCTGGGAGGTTAACTGGAGATACAGAATTGTATGAGTATGAGTTATGAGTGTGTGTGTGGTGGGGGGGTGGGGGGGGGGGTTGCGCCCTGTGGTGGACTGGCAACCTGTGCAGGGTTTCCTACCTTTGCCCAGTGAATCCGACCCACTGCGCCCCCGATCAGGGTTAAGCACTGGTAAAACAGACAATAAATAAATAACTGCTTTTAAAGTTGGAGCCACTGTGGGGAGTTGGCATGTTCTCCCCATGTCTGTGTGGGTTTCCTCCGGGAGCTCCGGTTTCCTCCCACAAATCCAAAGACATACAGTTGGGTTAATTGGAAATACAAAATTGTCCTAGGTATGAGTGTGTGTGTGTGTGTCATGTGATGGACTGGCAACCTGTGCAGGGTTTCCTACCTTTGCCCAGTGAATCTGACCCACCGTGACCCTGACCAGAATTAAGAGTTGGTAAAACAGACAATGAATGAATGTTTTTAAAGTTTGCATGTTCTCCCTGTGTACAAGTGGGTTTCCTCCGGGAGTTCCAGTCCAAAGACAGGTTAATTGGAGGTTAACTGGAGATACAAAATTGTCCTAGGTAAATGTGTGTGGTTGTGTGTGTGTGTGTGTGTGTGTGTGTGTTGTGTCCTGTGATGGACTGGTGATGTATGTTTCCTGCCTTTTGCCCAGTGAATTTGACCCAACACGACCCTGACCAGGATTAAGGTGGTAAAACTGACAATGAATGAATAAATTAATAAATAAAGAAATGTTATTAAAGTCTGTGTGGAACTGTGTGTGGTTTGTATGTTCTCCCTGTGTCCAAGTGGGTTTCCTCTGGGTCCGGAGACATGCAGTCAGATAAATTGGAGCCACTAAAATTGTGTGTGTTTGTGTGTGTGTGTGTGTGTGTGTGTGTGTGTGTGTCCTGTGATGGACTGGTGATGTGTACAGGGTGTGTCCTACAGGCCTGGATTCAAACCCCCTAAACTCAGGCCACATTTCGGCACACACGCTCACTGACAAGTGACATTAAAGTTCATCCTAAATGATAGAAAATATTGACCTGCTTTATAAAGCTGTAATATTAAATCTAACAGAAGTGACTAACTGTGTGCCTAACTCTCAGCGGCGCTTACAATGAGAAATTCTTTCATTTCTTTTGAGTGTTTTCACACGACACAGATCAAAGC
Source organism: Trichomycterus rosablanca (assembly GCF_030014385.1). Taxonomy (NCBI): domain Eukaryota; kingdom Metazoa; phylum Chordata; class Actinopteri; order Siluriformes; family Trichomycteridae; genus Trichomycterus; species Trichomycterus rosablanca. The sequence goes on along the minus strand of NC_086000.1, from coordinate 34,650,050 downwards.
CGCCGCGTTTGCACAGCCTTCCGTAACCCGCCCCGCCCCGACCCGGCCGACTCGAAATGTAAAATTTTAACCCTGGACGATTTAACCGCGGCTGCATTGTTGATTTTATTATATAAGTCAATAATCTTCTCTATTCCCCAGATTTCGTTAATCTTCCTAATTACAAATTAGCATTCTCCACATACCAGCCCTAGATTTCCAAATTAACACCCCCGCTTCCAGGAGACGGGCGAATCAGCCGCGCCTGCTAATTCCTCGGTGGAGTGCGCGGTGCACGGCAGATTGCTCTTCTCCTCCCCGTTTCCATTCACTGATTTTTTTACCCTCAATTGTCTGCCGTGCAGAGATGGGCGAAGGGAAAACACAAAAATAATGGCAACCCATTTACCTTTACCTACCCTCTCACACACACACACACACACACACACACACACACACATGCACACACACAGGTATTATACAACATTTACATTTGTGCCATTTAGCAGATGCTTTCATGCAAAATGAAATATACAGTATGTGTGTGTGTGTGTGTGTGTGTGTGTGGTGTGTGTGTGTGTGTGTGTGTGTGTGTGTGAATAGGTTACAATTCAAGCAATTGAGAATTAAGGGCCTTGCTCAGGGGTCCAACTATGGCAACTTGCAGATGGTAGGGCTTGAACTAGCAAACTTCTGATTACTAGTCTAGATTACCAGTGAGCTCCCGATGCTCTACCGTACTATGTTGGCAAAAGTATTGGGACACACCTTTCAATCTATAAATTCAGGTGTTTTATTAAACTTGATTGCCACATGTGTAATTACATTTTACATTTTCGGCATTTAGCGGACGCCTTTATTCAAAGCGACTCACATTACAGTTACAGTATACTATCTGAGCAATTGAGGGTTAAGGGCCTTGCTTAAGGGCCCAACAGTGGCAATCTGGCAGTGGTGGGGCTTGACCCAGCAACCTTCTGATTAACCACTAGGCCACAGCTTGCTCAAGGAACAGGTACTCAAGCACCAGTCATGCAGTCTGTCTTTACAAACATTTGTGAAAGAACGAGTTGTTCTAAACCCTCACTAAATTTAATCGTGGTTCTGTAATAAGATGCCACCATTCCAACATCAGTTCATAAAAATGCTCTCTTCTAGATATTCCACCATCAATTGTGAGTGGTATTAGGTGCTGGACTAGTAATCAGAAGGTTGCTGGTGCCAGGTTGCTCCTGTTGGGCCCTTGAGCAAGGCGCTTAACCGTCAATTGCTCAGACAGTATACTGTAACAGTACTGTAAGTCACTTTGGATAAAAGCATCCGCTAAATGCTGAAAATGTAAATGTAATGTAAATTACCGAGAAGTGGAGGCATTTAGGAACAGCAGTAACTCAGACCATGTAAAGTTACAGAGCGTGGTTGCTGAATGCTGCAATGCTCTCGCTCACTCTCACTCACTTTCTTAACCGCTTATCCAATTAGGGTCGCGGGCGGGGGGTGGGTGCTGGAGCCTATCCCAGCTTTTTAATGGGCGCAAGGTACACAACCTGGATGGGAAACCCACGCAACATGCAAACTCCACACAGAAAGGACCCGGACCGCCCCGCCTGGAGATCGAACCGAACCAAGGACCTTCTTGCTGTGAGGCGACAGTGCTACTGCTGCAATGCGGGGTGCGTAAAAGTCGCCAACACTTTGCTGACTCGATAACAATAACTACAGAGTTCCAAACCTCATCTGGCTTTACCACCAGTGCAAAAACTGTGCACCGGGAGCATCATGGCAGAACTGTCTGTCCTTGTGTCCATTATAGTTTCCTTATGTTCCTTATGATCCTCAATATGCATTAGCCATAGCTTTGACTTAGCATAGGGATTAGCATTTCTAGTTTAGGTTAGTTTCACTTCAGTACCAGTTCCTTGTTTTTTTTAGTAACTAGCATTTACATTAGGTTAGCATTTATCATAGATTTTCTTGTCTGTTGTGAATTCCTGTCGTTTCCCTCTTACATATTATATATTTTTATTTTATTTACTCACCTACATTAACACAGTATTGTACATTGCATAGTACTGTACATTGCACATCTCTCAATGTTTACTGCAAATGACACTTTTATAATACAGTAGACCCTTGAGTTACGGACGGTTTACCATACGAATATTTCAGCTTACGAACGATCTTCGAACTTAACGTACAAACAAATTTCGGATTACGAACCGGAGGAAGTTCACTCCGACCATCTCTTTCTATATATATATATATATATACAGTATATATACAGTGAGCGAACATTCGGACAGCGGACAGTGTTTTTTTCTGTGTTTTCTTTATATTTCATAAAATTCTATGTTAAGAAGAAAAAGAAGAAAAAAGAAGCTATTATGAACAAATCTGTTACTATTTGTTGTTGTATAATTACTCCTGCCAGTAGCTGTTACTGTGTATCAGACAGAGGGGACAGTTAGTGAGAGAGAAGAAGGAAATCACTGAGTAAAGTATTCTTTCTTTCGTGCAATTACACCCACAAAATACAACACTACTGAAATAAAGAAGGAAATAATAGAGAAATATGAGAGTTATTGTTGTTTCTGGTAGATACATTTTATTTAAAAAAAGAAGGAATTTTTTTATGGTGTATGGTACAGCACACATACTGTACTGAAATGTGATGTGTTTTTATGTACAGTACTACTGTGTATTGTTGTTTATTATTGTTTATTACAGGAATGTATATTCTATAATTTAAGATTAAGGGAAAATATACTTGTATTTATAAAAAAGAGCATTTAAGACATTAGAGAGGTTAGGGTAAGGGGGGGGGGGATTGGGAGGTCTGGCACGGATTAATTCTATTTACATTATTTCTTATGGGAAAAATAGGTTTAACTAACGAACATTTTGACTTAAGAACAACCCCCTCGGAACCAATTACATTCATAAGTCAAGGGTCTACTGTAGTTTATTATATTACATGTTACGTATCTTTATTCTGTTTATTGTCACATAGTCACTTAATATACTTTCCTTAATGGACCTTGAGCTGCTGTAATACCTGACTTTCCCTTTGGGATTAATAAAGTGATTGATTTATTTTATAGTGCTTAATGTTTTGTGTGTCTTGGGTTGTACTAGTATATCTTAGTTCTCCTGCCTTCGTATAGCCATTGTTCCTTAGGTTGTCTAGTTCTTGCTTAATAAAACCATTATGTGGCTAATCTCTAATCTCTACGCACCTTAGTCCTGCTACCTCTACCAGCCAAGAACTGGCACAATTTTTACACCGGATGCCCTTCTTGACCCAATCCTCCTATTATTATCTGGGCTTGGAACCAGCACTGAGAGCACACTGTCAATTGCGAGGAGGTGGTTTTAATGTTATGGCTGATCAGTGTATATCTAAGAGAAGTGCGGGTTTGTCTCTATGCTTCACCTACTGTCCCTCGGGCTCTTCAGCATGTCCACACTCATCTGTTTAGTCTCCGTTCCTGCACCCGTCCTCGATGAGATCCCCAGGAATGCCGGGTTAATGCCCCCTCTGAGCCGCCCCTCTCCATCCATATCCCCTCACCATCAGGGTGCATGTGACTTTAACCAAGCCGATGAAAGCGACACCCCCATATCGCGGCATTAACTTGTTTATCTTTAGCAGAAAAAGGAGAAGAAGAAAAAAAAAACTTTCAAGCTCCATTGCTCATTCTGCGCGCCAGAGATAGACGGGGAGACATGGAAAAACAAAAGGCAGCCACTGAAATTTGCATGGTGCTCAATTATACATTAGCGAACATCACTTGGCAATCTGTTCATATCAATTTAATTGGATTTTAATACTGCCTCTGATCTTGTTTTCTAATTAACAGCAGCGGCTGGCAATAAAGCAGAACCATGCACCCAGCAACACCTTTGATCCTGGCCATATGGAGTTCCTTAGAGCTCATTGGGAGATGGAGAAAAAAAAAATAGTCACCTAAATATGGGCCCATGACAAACGTAGCAGAAAGACGGGGAGGAGGAGGATGATGTGGGCAGAAGTGGGTGCCCAGGAGTTGAAGGATTGGGGAGGGGGGTGGTGAGAAGGAGCGAAGAGGAGGAGGGTGCCGGGCGAGAGCGCCGATAAGTGTGACCCCCAGATGGCCGGATATCGCTGCTGCTCGCACCTTCATTGATTAATTTCTCCCCTGATTGGTTGTGATTACTGATAAATAAAACATGATCTCGCCATCGGATGCAAATCAGCTCCAGCTTCAGGGAAATGTTGATTGCTTTTTCAAATCTGTTTATCTCTCCCCTCGTTCCCCTCGACTCCGTGTTCGACGTGGGACCGCAAGGATGGGAGTTTTTTCCCCTCCCCGTCTTACTTTCATGCTTTAGCTGGGATTTGACGGCTCGCCGGCTTCGCGTGGAAGAGCTCTGTGTTTTTGACCGTCAGATCTAGAGCGAATCAAACACTCCGGCCACAGGAGGGATGTTGCTAACATTGTAAACAAGGCCGAGCAAATGCTGGAAGGTTTGATAATGCGAGGCGGCGTATAATACAGCGGGTTAGCAGCTCTTCGAGTTTCCTATCCGGTTTTTGGTTTGACGTAGCCAATTTTTCAGAAGTTCTGTAGCAGATGATGCTTCTAACTGAAGACTAGCACTGATGTGAAGCCCAAGACTATGAATAGTCATGATCAAGTCAAGATCAAGTATGGATGGGGGGAAGAGGCAAAATCAAATGTAAAGGGGACCCAGTTAAAATGTCTCAACTCAAAAAGGAACAGGATTCAGCCAAAACTAGCCGAGTACTGAGATCTGGGGACACAGGGTTCGAATCTTAGTGGTGCTATCGGCCGCTCGGGCGTCAGCTAATGTCCAGAAGGGGGTGACTGAAACAGCTGAGCCATTAGGAGTCACCTAGTTTCTACACTCATTGTCCATTTTATCAGCTCCACTTACCACATAGGAGCACTTTGTAGTTCTACAATTACTGACTGTAGTCCATTTGTTTCTCTGCATGCTTTGTTAGCCCCCTTTCATGCTGTTCTTCAATGGTCAGGACCCCCACAGGACCATTACAGAGCAGGTATTATTTAGGTGGTGGGTCATTCTCAGCACTGCTGTGTCTGATCCACTCATACCAGCACAACACACACTAACACACCATCACCATATCAGACACAGCAGTGCTGCAGGTTGCCACTGTTGGGCCCTTGAGCAAGGCCCTTAACCCTCAATTGCTTAGACTGTATACTTTCACAGTTCTGTAAGTCACTTTGGATAGAAGCGTCTATCTACGCCAAAACGTAAATGTAATGAATAATGAATTGAAACAACTATGAGGAAGCAGTCTTACAGTAAATAAATATAAATAAATTAATAAATTAATAAAAAAATGTTCCAACATGATTAACGATCACTCAGAAGGCTGAATGTATTCATGTAATTTGGATTAAATTGCTTGAGTGTTAGCACGGTGGCTCGGTGGGTAGAACTGTCGCCTAACAGCTTGAAGGTCCTGGGTTCAATCACCAGGCAGGGCGGTACAGGTCCTTTCTGTGCGGAGTTTGCATGTTCTCCCCGTGTCTGCGTGGGTTTCCTCTGGGAGCTCCGGTTTCCTCCCACAGTCGAAAAACATGGTCAGGTTAATTAGAGATACTGAATTGCCCTGTAGGTGAATGGGTGTGTGTGTGTGCCCTGCGATGGACTGCCACCACGTCCAGGGTGTTGCTGTGTGCCTTGCGCCCATTGAAAAGCTTGGATAGGCTCCAGCAACACCCCCACAGTGACCCTGATTGGATAAGCTGTTAAGAACCTGGGTGAGTGTTTGGGTGAGTTATGGTTGACTAGCTTGAATGCTAGTTAAGGCTAAATTGCTAACTTATTCAAAATTAGTTCAAGAGAGTTCGAACCATTTGTGTGTCTAAAATCTCCCAGTCTGTGTCTCTGGTGGGACCAAAGCTTTACATGGATCTGGGTCTTACTGTGCCGAGTTAGGTGAGCTGGTGAGAAAACATCTTTCCACAACACAAATGTGACAAATCTTACGATGAAGCAGAACGTGTGGTTCTGAGGGAGACGTTTCTGTGAGGCGTGTGTTAAATCCAGCTATAACTCTTTATCTCGAGATGTAAAATCTCATTGACTTTGTATGAGAGTCGATCATGAGCGATCATTAGAAAATATTCTCCTCTTTTATGAACAGCAATAAAAAAGCACAACAATTCGCAATAAAATAAGGTCGGAGTCATTGTGTGTGTGTGTGTGTGTGTGTGTGTGTGTGTGTGTATGGTGGGGGTGGGGGTGGGGGTTTGGGGGGGTTAAACATGTAAGAATCAAAAAATACAGAAGATGATAGAAGGTTTTTAGATCCTTATCCATCCTTATAAGACTTATGGTGGGTCCGGAGTCACAGAAACATCTCAGAGCATCACAATCTCACACATTCACTCACTTATTCACACTTTGAGGGATGACACAGTGGGTTGGTAGCACTGTCGCCTCACAGCAAGAACGTCCTCGTTTTGATTCCCAGGTGAAGCGGTCCAGGTTCTTTCTGTGTGGAGTTTGTATGTTCTCCCCGTGTCTGTGTGGGTTTCCAGGTGAACTGGAGATACAAAATTGTCCATGACTGTTACATTTATGTTACACTTAACCAAAGTGTGTAAAACATGACGTTAAAATCCTATTAAATAAATAAAATAAATATTCACACTTGGGACAGTTTGGTGCAGTTGGTCCACCTACTGGAGGTGGGCTAGTGTAATATCCTGCTGCTTCACCTGAGTGCCCTTATTTATTTGTTTATTTATTTATTTATTTGTTTGTTTGTTTGATTGTTTATTTGATTATTAATTTTCATGTTTTACCACCACTTAATCCTGGTCAGGGTCATGGTGAGTCCGGCTTCCCCAGAATCACTGGGCACAATGTGGTAACACACCCCTGACAGGGCACCGATGCATCACGGGGACTCACCCCCTACACCCATAAGACATAGCCAATCATGTCTGTATGTAGATGCCCGATAGGCCGACAGCACAGCGGGGATTCAAAGCCTGGATCCCAGTGGTAGCGGGATAAATATTATTATTGTCATAATAAACAACAACAACAATAATTAATTATTTTATTTGTTTATTTTTATGTGTTTATAGTCTGTAATAAATTAGGGCTTGAGAAGAATGCTTACATTTACTATTATTTATTATACAATGTAACCAAAATTTAATAAATAAGAATAAAATATAAGAATAAAATATATATTATATTATATATTATAAATATGGTATTATGGTATTTATGGTATTTGTGATGTATGTGGTATATATGGTATATTATGTTACATACACCGACTAGGCATAACATTATGACCACTGACAGGTGAAGTGAATAACACTGATTATCTCTTCATCACGGCACCTGTTAGTGGGGGCGATATATTAGGCAGCAAGTGAACATTTTATCCTCAAAGCTGATGTTAGAAGCAGGAAAAATGGACGAGCGTGAGGATCTGAGCGAGTTTGACGAGGGCCGATGCATCTCCAACACTGCAGCTCTTGTGAGGTGTTCCCGGTCTGCAGTGGTCAGTATCTATCAAAAGTGGTCCAAGGAAGGAACAGTGGTAAACCGGCGACAGGGTCATGGGCGATCAAGGCCAATGCACGTGGGGAGCGAAGGCTGGCCCGTGTGGAAGGCTGGCTTGTCCAACAGACGAGCTGCTGTAGCTCAAACTGCTGAAGAAGTTAATGCTGGTTCTGATAGAATGGTGGTCATAATGTTATGCCTAATAGGTGTATGTGATCTTTTGAGCTAGAACAACAGCCACTTTTGTTAGATGCTTCTCATAAGTCTTTTAAGTATGTCTGTGGGAATTTGTACCCATTCATTTGTATGGCTGGGCACTGATGTTGGTCAAGAAATCCTCAGTTGATGTTCCAGTTCATTCCAAAGCTGTAGAGTGGGGCTGAGGTCAGGGCTTAAACCGAGCTCCTCTTCGTATCTGGAACACACACACACACATACAGTGTATCACAAAAGTGAGTACACCCCTCACATTTCTGCAAATATTTTATTATATCTTTTCATGGGACAACACTATAGAAATACAACTTGGATATAACTTAGAGTAGTCAGTGTACAACTTGTATAGCAGTGTAGATTTACTGTCTTCTGACAATAACTCAACACACAGCCATTAATGTCTAAATAGCTGGCAACATAAGTGAGTACACCCCACAGTGAACATGTCCAAATTGTGCCCAAAGTGTCAATATTTTGTGTGACCACCATTATTATCCAGCACTGCCTTAACCCTCCTGGGCATGGAATTCACCAGAGCTGCACAGGTTGCTACTGGAATCCTCTTCCACTCCTCCATGATGACATCACGGAGCTGGTGGATGTTAGACACCTTGAACTCCTCCACCTTCCACTTGAGGATGTGCCACAGGTGCTCAATTGGGTTTAGTCCATCACCTTTACCTTCAGCTTCCTCAGCAAGGCAGTTGTCATCTTGGAGGTTGTGTTTGGGGTCGTTATCCTGTTGGAAAACTGCCATGAGGCCCAGTTTTCGAAGGGAGGGGATTATGCTCTGTTTCAGAATGTCACAGTACATGTTGGAATTCATGTTTCCCTCAATGAACTGCAGCTCCCCAGTGCCAGCAACACTCATGCAGCCCAAGACCATGATGCTACCACCACCATGCTTGACTGTAGGCAAGATACAGTTGTCTTGGTACTTCTCACCAGGGCGCCGCCACACATGCTGGACACCATCTTAGCCAAACAAGTTTATCTTGGTCTCGTCAGACCACAGGGCATTCCAGTAATCCATGTTCTTGGACTGCTTGTCTTCAGCAAACTGTTTGCGGGCTTTCTTGTGCGTCAGCTTCCTTCTGGGATGACGACCATGCAGACCGAGTTGATGCAGTGTGCGGCGTATGGTCTGAGCACTGACAGGCTGACCTCCCACGTCTTCAACCTCTGCAGCAATGCTGGCAGCACTCATGTGTCTATTTTTTAAAGCCAACCTCTGGATATGATGCCGAACACGTGGACTCAACTTCTTTGGTCGACCCTGGCGAAGCCTGTTCCGAGTGGAACCTGTCCTGGAAAACCGCTGTATGACCTTGGCCACCATGCTGTAGCTCAGTTTCAGGGTGTTAGCAATCTTCTTATAGCCCAGGCCATCTTTGTGGAGAGCAACAATTCTATTTCTCACATCCTCAGAGAGTTCTTTGCCATGAGGTGCCATGTTGAATATCCAGTGGCCAGTATGAGAGAATTGTACCCAAAACACCAAATTTAACAGCCCTGCTCCCCATTTACACCTGGGACCTTGACACATGACACCAGGGAGGGACAACGACACATTTGGGCACAATTTGGACATGTTCACTGTGGGGTGTACTCACTTATGTTGCCAGCTATTTAGACATTAATGGCTGTGTGTTGAGTTATTTTCAGAAGACAGTAAATCTACACTGCTATACAAGCTGTACACTGACTACTCTAAGTTATATCCAAGTTTCATGTCTATAGTGTTGTCCCATGAAAAGATATAATTAAATATTTGCAGAAATGTGAGGGGTGTACTCACTTTTGTGATACACTGTATATTTATATATAGATCTATCTATCTATCTATCTATCTATCTATCTATCTATCTATCTATCTGTCTATCTGTCTATCCGTCTATCCGTCTATCCGTCTATCCGTCTATCTATCATCTATCTATCTATCTATCTATCTATCTATCTATCTATCTATCTATCTATCTATCTATCTATCTATCTATCTATCTATCTATCTATCTATCCATCCATCCATCCATCATCTATCTATCCATTTGTCTATCTATCTATCTATCTTTCTGTCAGTCTATCTATCTATCTGTCTGTCTGTCTGTCTGTCTGTCTGTCTGTCTATCTATCATCTATCTGTCTGTTTGTCTGTCTGTCTGTGTCTGTCTATCTATCTATCTATCTATCATCTATCTATCTATCTATCATCTATCTATCTATCTGTCTGTCTGTCTGTCTGTCTGTCTGTCTGTCTGTCTGTCTGTCATCGATCTATCTATCTATCTATCTATCTATCTATCTATCTATCTATCTATCTATCTATCTATCTTTCTATCTAACTATCTATCTATCTATCTATCTATCTATCTATCTATCTATCTATCTATCTATCTATCTATCTATCTATCTATCTATCTATCTATCTATCTATCTATCTATCTATCTATCTATCTATCTTTATAGAGCTTGTTTTGTGCACAGGAGCGTATCGTTTCCTTCATAAAATTGAGACGGAAACACGAGTTCAGTAATTACAACGGGTGTCCCAATACTTTTGTCCATGTAGCGTATATTCCCACATAATGAGTCGTCCCTTGACTTTACTCTGAGCGATGATCGTTTGAATAGCGCTGATTTCTCAGATACGGTTCTCACCGGTCTCACCCCAGTACCCAGTGCCCGTACCTTTATCTGTCGACCCTCGTGCTCTTTACACACTCCCTTTCCCCTTTTATTGCAAATTATTGAGCTTTTTTATTGCTATTCATAAAAAGAGGAGCATCTTTCCTTTTCGGGCAATTTATAGTGGGAGCTTTGGCGCAATTTCCGACTCTCAAGTTTTATTTCCTGACAATCACATTAGCATGCTATTATGAGACGTGCAGGATTTTTTTTCCTCGCCTGCTATTCACACGTGTGAGGACCTTTCAGCTGGAGTCACGGAGGAGGGACAGGGACACAAAGGCCCCCAGCTGCATGCACTCTCCGGCTCCGTGCCGCGCCCGGGCACATCTAGGGCGTCAGTAGGCACATACATGCGCTTGTACTTTCACCTGAACAATGCGGCTTATTAGTGCCAGTTTTTCTTCATAGTGCCACAGAAGGAATCTCATCTGCGGTCTAATCTAATTCAGCTTCAAATATCTATTGATCAGACACAAGTATTGGAAATTGTGCCCACTCGCTCACACATTTACATATAAATACAAATTAGACGACTTGTAGGCCTATTTACTTATCCTGTTACACCCACAGAGGCCTACACACACGGGTATTTGCTATTATAGATATTTGTATACACTATATTGCATTTGGACACCTGAGCTTGACATGGCATGAAGTCCCATTTCAGAAATAAATGGTATTCCAGCATTCCAGCAACTATCAGGATGTACAATATACAACCAGACTCTATAACCAGTGACCATTCATCGTACTGTATACTCTAAATAATAGTTTTCTATTGCGTCTGCCATAGGTGCAATACAAAGGTGCGATGTCAAGTCAAATTTATTTATATAGCGCTTTTTACAATGGACATTGTCTCAAAGCAACTTTACAGAATCCAGGACCAACAGACCAAAAACACCTATTGAGCAAGCTGAGGGTGACAGTGGCAAGAAAAACTCCCTTAAAATTATAGGAAGAAACCTTGAGAGGAGCCAGACTCAGCAGGGACCTCCATCCTTCTTGGGTGGCCTGGAGGATAATTTAAATAAATATGATTTAAACAAATCATACAAACACAAAATTAAATTGATCTGAAAGTTATAACTAGCAGAAAATAATTGGAGTTCTTCATTGTTCAGTCCAGTTTGTGATAAAGTCAGTTGTAAGTTCTGGACATTTTTGGTGCAAACACGCCAGGTAGCCGTCACATCTAGTAGGAGCAGCATTGTTGGCACTGTAGTCTCGACTTGCAGTCTTTAACCTCGAGAGGGTGAACAGGTTTCCATCTAACTACAATATGTCTGTCTATCTACTTCTTTATTGTTTCCTTATGCTTGTTAATCATTAAGATGCTTGATCTTGGATACTGTATTCCGTTCAGTACGGGCGCATTCACATGAGAAGCGACAAAACCGCTTTTGCGCTGCTGTGCCGTTATTTCCTATGAAGTGTGATGGCGGTGCACAAAACTTAATGTGACATTGTACTAAAACAACAAGTGAGGAATTTCATTAGTGGAGAGAACTTATGAGCGTCTAAGTATTTTTTTCCCATAAGGATGTTCCATGGTCCAATGGAATTGCATATATTTTAGGATCATGTAAAATAATGAGGTTGTTTTTGACACTTATACACTTAAAATAACACAAATATAATATAAACACACTGAAATACAATTTAAAAACAGTTAAATACAATAAAAACTGCACTTTAGCTTAACTTCCATATGCTTCTTAATTGTGGAGTTGCTTGATCTTGGAATACCGTATTTCATTCAGTACCGGCGCATTCACATGAGAAGTGACTAAACCGCTTTTGCGCTTTTGCTGTGTCGTTATTTCCTATGGAGTGTGGCGGTGGAGTTTGCTTTGTGTACGGGGTCAGAGTCATGCTAAAACAGGAACAGGAAATGGCCTTCCCTAAACTGTTGTGGCAGGAAAATAAATAAATTCAGTAATTATAAGGGGTGTCCCAATACTTTAGTTTATACAGTGATACAGATTCCACCTCACAAAGAGAGAACACTTTATCATTGAAGGTGTAAATCAGTGTGAGAGGCGACAGCATTTCCTTTTGTTTGGGAAACACATTGTGGCTTCTGGTTCCTTCACACCTTTTTTATTTGCTTACAAACGAGAAAAACGTGCAGATTTTTTACAAGATGGTGCTTTAAAAAATAAATAATAAATAATAAATACACACATAATCGTTCTTTTATAATGTCAGCCAGAACCGGCATTTCAGTTCATCCCAACAATGTTCAGTGAGGTTGAGGACAGTGAGGTTGAAGTCAGTGAGGTTGAGGACAGTGAGGTGGAGGTCAGTGAGCTTGAGGACAGTGAGGTTGAGGACAGCGAGGTTGAGGACAGTGAGGTTGAGGTCAGTGAGTTTAATGACAGTGAGGTTGAGGACAGTGGGGTTGAGGACAGTGAGGTTGAGGTCAGTGAGTTTGAGGTCAGTGAGGTTGAGGACAGTAAAGTTGAGGACAGTGAGGTTGAGGTCAGTGAGGTTGAGGACAGTGAGGTTGAGGTCAGTGAGGTTGAGGACAGCGAGGTTGAGGACATTGAGGTTGAGGTCAATGAGTTTGGGGACAGTAAGGTTGAGGACAGTGAGGTTGAGGACAGCGAGGCTGAGAACAGTGAGGTTGAAGACAGTGAGGTTGAGGACAGTGAGGTTGAGGTCAGTGGGGTTGAGAACAGCGAGGTTGAGGACATTGAGGTTGGAGTCAGTGAGGTTGAGGACAGTGAGGTTGAGGACAGTGAGGTTGAGGACAGCGAGTTTGAGGACAGCGAGTTTGAGGACAGCGAGATTGAGAACAGTGAGGTTGAGGACAGTGGGGTTGAGGTCAGTGAGATTGAGAACAGTGAGGTTGAGGTCAGTGAACAGGGGACACGGGTGTAACATTATTACTTTTTGCTCCGTCTTCTCAACACTTGTGCTTGATTTACACTGTCTATAAGAAGCAAATATACACGTCAGAGCATGCACACGGGTCCGTGTACCTTTGGTAATTCGTTTTTCACTTTAAATCCCAAAGTTGAAAAACAAGAAAACGGGTCGTTTTTCGTTCTTTGTTTCAAAATCCAATATTGAAAAACGGGAAAATTAGTTTTTTGTTTTAAGATCAAAAATCAAATAACAAATAAGCAGAAATTGAAAAACGGGTCGTATTTTAATTTTCCAAAATCAACATTTTTTATTAGTTTAACCAGAAATAAAAGTGCGAGCGTGTGCACGCGCTGACGTGCGTATACATGCTTCATATAAACTGTAAATCAGGTACAAGTGTTGAGAAGACGGAGCAAAAAGTCATAATAACGTTACAGCGCGTCCCCTGTTCTGACTTTTGTCTGCCGTACTTTTTCCTGCCCTTGTAATTCACACAAGAACTATTTATCCTAAAAAAAATAGGGGGCTATTCTAAGAAAAAAGGACTCAATTCTGTAATACAGGTGTAACTAATCGTACATGTCACATAGTGGTGGTAAATTCGGTTCATTTTATGGACTCGGGTTAGTCTGAGTCACTCAGTGATGTGATTCGGTTTACTTGAGTCACTTGTACTGACATCTTGATTGCGATTGATTTACTGCATGAAAATGCATCCAAATATCACTTATCTTCCGTGCACTCAGAGCCAGTGCCAATCAAAGGACTCATAGGATCCGGGTTAATTGAGATCTCGGACTCGTGATTCCTTATTCAGTACGAAGATTCGAATCCTTAACCGAGGCGATTCAATATTTCTTGTTCTCGGCCAACAAACATCCAAAAATTAATAAAATTGCACGAACTAACGAACTAGTTATTTGGTAAATAATAAGCAGAACGCTGATTTAAAAAAAGCATTAGATGTTGTAATAGTTTCACCGTGACATGTACGATTAGTTATGCCTGTATTACAGAATTGAGTTCTATAGGGTAGTATAACAGGGGACGCGGTGTAACGTTATTATGACTTTTTGCTCCGTCTTCTCAACACTTGTACCTGAAAAACGAATTACCAAAGCTACACGGACCCACACGCTTGTGTGTTTATTTCCGGTTGAACTGATAGAAAATGTTGATTTCAGAAAATTAAAATACGACCTGTTTTTCATTTTCTGTTTGTTTGTTATTTAATTTTTGATCTTAAAATGAAAAACGACCCTTTTCTTGTTTTTCAACTTTGGGATTTGAAGTGAAAAACGAATGACCAAATGTCTTGGAATTTCATTTTATTTATTTATTTATTAATTAATTAATGTATTAATTTATTTTCTTTATAAAAAAAAAAAAAAATCACAAAAGTATTTTTATGTATCATGTTTGTATATTTTATTTTATTTTATTTTTGTTAATTTATGTATTTATTTATTTATTTTGTTTATTTATTTATTCATCTTTCACAAATGTATTTTTATGTATCACGTTTTTTTTATTTTATTTCTGTTTTTTATTAAATTATTTATTATTTGATTACTTTATTTATTTAATTACTTATTATTTTATTTACTTGTTTTTTGGCTGGGTGGAAGCACTTCCTGACATAACCCTTTCTCTTTTTACCCAGGTTCAGGACTGGCACTGAGATCGCTTTGACAGGTGTCCCTCCCAGTGCACTTCCTTCTCCTGCCCTTCCCCGGACATTAGCCAATCAAGTACCTCTGAGATTCGAACCTTTGGTCGAACATTTATAATATAATGGTCTATATATAATGGTAAACCTTTATGCCTCATATATACAGTACAATGAATTTCTTTTCCTGCATATTCCAATGCGCATCTCTGAAGACAATAGGGTTAAGGGCCTAGCTCAAGGGCCCAACAGTGGCTGCTTAGCAGAGCTAGGATACAAACTCATAACCTTTTGATTGAAAGTCCAGAGCTCTCTCCACACTGAGCTTTACATTTAGGAGACACTTTTATTCACAGAGACTTACAGTATACAGTTCAAGCAATTGAGGGGTAAGGGCCTTGCTCAAGGACCCAACAGTGACAACCTGGTAGTGGTGGGGTTTGAACCAGCAACCTTCTGCTTACTAGTCCAGTACCTTAACCGCTAGACTACAATCTGCTTCTTCACAAGCTACCACTGTCCTGTGTACATGGTCTGGACATGTGATCACATTTTTTGAAGAATCTGTATCAGTTTCACACGTGTAAAAGCACCAGTGTAAGAAACACAGTGCAGAAATATCCTGCGTTTAAAGCAGGTGTGATGGGCGACACCTTCCCGCGGGGAGACCTTGTCACTGCACATTATAAAACCCCAGACTCCCGGCACGGCTCAGACCTAGCATGAGTTTCACGGCTCTTAAAGAATGGCTCTAACATGACTGTACGGCCATTAACGTTAAATTATGCAGCGGGAAATTCTCTCTTTATTAAAGTCATATTTCGCCGTGGCAGATGGTTCCTCGCTGGGCCGGAGCCGGGAGCGTAATTAAACGCGACACCTTTGCCTGCTCCAGTTTCCTGTGCAAGCCGATGTGACGGCGTTGTGCTAGCTCAGGTTTCTCAGTCGCTGACTACGCAGGTCGGTGTGTGATTGTGGTTAGAAATATCGAACCGTTTCTGTTAGCTACATAAACCAGGCGTTAGGTTGCTATACGTGTATACACAGAAGTACCTTGTAACCCGACGTCCCTAAACTGGAAATCTTTGAAACTCGACGTCCTTCGTTGACAAATTTGTACCCGTAAACTCAACATGTGTACAACTGTTGTTTTGTTTAGCGCTCGGCTTGAGCGGTGCAGTAAAATGCCATCAAAGTGTGAATATGAGATGAATCTGCATTTGTGTGGAATAAGCATCTTATTAGGTGGTTATTAGGTATTATTTAGGTGGTGGATCATTCTAAGCAATGCAGTGACACTGACGTGGTGGTGGTGTGTTATTGTGTTAGTGTGTGCTGGTATGAGTGTATAAACACCTCACTGTCACTGCAGGACTGAGAAGAGTCCACCGACCAAAAACATCCAGCCAACAGCGCCCCGTGGGCAGCGTCCTGTTACCACTGATGAAGGTCTAGAAGATGACCGACTCAAACAGCAGCAATAGATGAGCGATCGTCTCTGACTTTACATCTACAAGGTGGACCAACTAGGTAGGAGTGTCTAATAGAGTGGACAGTGAGTGGACACAGTATTTAAAAACTCCAGCAGCGCTGCTGTGTCTGATCCACTCATACCAGCACAACACACACTAACACACCACCACCATGTCAGTGTCACTGCAGTGCTGAGAATGATCCACCACCTAAATAATACCTGCTCTGTGGTGGTCCTGTGGGGGTCCTGACCATTGAAGAACAGGGTGAAAGCAGGATAAAACAGTATGTAGAGAAACAGATGGACTACAGTCAGTAATTGTAGAACTACAAAGTGCTTCTATATGGTAAGTGGAGCTGATAAAATGGACAGCGAGTGTAGAAACAAGGAGGTGGTTTTAATGATATGGCTGATCAGTGTATATGCAGTTCCATGGAAAAAATACCTTAAAACTCAAGTGTTTAACTTTATTTTCCCATTTAAGTAAGTAAATCTTTGATTATTTCTTGAAATCTCCTGCCCTGTATGTGAGGAAACGACTCGAGCGGGCATTCTGAGATCGACATCCACCTACTCCAGCGATAAATTAGCTATATTTATGCAGCTTTTAAAATAATTGCGCCTAATTAAAGAATGTCAAGCGGCTCCCGAGATGAAATTTCCCGCAGGAGAGATGTACTTGGGAGGACGGAACACTTTTAATAATCTGTTTTGATCTGTTAATGCTGTATTATCTACCTAAATGAAAAACAGTTGTTATATTTTGTGTTGATTAAGCAACTGCATTTTAACGGCCGCGCAGTTTCGCCGCCGAGGGTTTAACTGCCGTAATAAAGCCATATTAAGCTGCATTAGTGTGATAGTTTTCACTGAATGCACAATTTAACCTTTTTATTTTGGATCCGGAAATGATATCCAGACAATAAAAGCAATAATGTCAAGCTAATATTTAAAGGATTAGAAGTAAAATGTACAACGATGCCGTATTTTAAAATTATTGCAGATTTTTCACCTAATTCATTTTAAGCTCGTCACATCTGAAATTAAAGCATTTTTTTTTATTATTTAATCATAGAACTATTAATATTCTTACAGTCTCTTAGTTTCTTTAAGTCACCAACACCTTCTTTTCCTTCATTTTTATAAATAATGTCAAATCTTAATGTTTAGATTGGCTGTATTAGCTTCTCAGTTCTGGTCAGGGTTGCAAGGCAAAAAGACACCCTGGATGGGGTACAGCTTCATTTCAGGGCATCACACATTCACCCACTCATTCACACTTTCAATTTAGAGCAGCCAATCCACCTGCTAGCAAACTCCTCACAGACAGCGACTGGACATAAAGAACAAACCCAGCTCCCAAGCACCCGTGTTAATGTGCAGCACTGCCTCAGTTGCACAATGTGGGTGGCATAGCTGGTAAAGACCACAAAACTGTTTTGTTTGCATTTCACAGATTTGTGTTTTTGGATACGCAAGTCGTGAAGTTTTTGATTAAGTCATCATTTATTTTGTACAACCCGATGAACCTGTTTTGCCCCGTTTCCACTTTTTCTCTTTTAATGGGCAATTTTTGGGGGAAAGGTTATTTGTTGGGGGTATTCATAGGGGTATAGGGTCTCACAAAAAGTATTTCTGTATGAGTTTAAATCCTACGACGGTGGATTAGGGCCACTGTAAAAAAAATATTTAAGTTCGAGTATAAAGTCGAAATTATTTCGAGATTTCGAGTCAACGTGATTTTGAGAATAAAGTCGAAATATTATGGCCAATGAGTGTGCAGCCGTCGTAGGCTTGTCAGTCAGAGAAGCACGGGTCTCAGTACATGGATTGGCATGCAAGCTCTGAGGGCGAGGGCAGCCTCCAATGCACATTACTGTGGTTATCCATTAACCCGCGATTACTTTAGGGTTGTTGTTTGTATTGTACACTTCCATCCACATAACATGACGACTAAACCCGCCAATGAGTCCATAAGGCTCGGTTGAAGTACTGGCTATGAGGCAGACCCCGAGCACACCGGTGGCGCTTGTTCTTCTAAATAAACACAGTTTATTGCAAAGCTGTTTCAGCATCCTTACGCTAATAACAAACTGGTGCTGATGTGCAGGAGATCAGGGATTTCTTTATTTGTTAAACCGATAAGAAAGTAGAACTTACTACCAAATCATGAACATCCCTCATTTTAACACAATAATATTTCGACTTTAATCTCGAAATCATTTCGACCTTATTCTCGAAATCAAAACTTACAAAACTTTACAGTGGCCCTAATATGCCGTCATAAAATCCCTCATAATAACACAAATACAGGAAACAGAACATGTTAAAGTCCAGCTCTGTTCCCAAACAACATGACTAGTATAAAATCCTGGAGCGTCAGTGACTCGCTGATTTACATTAAATTCATTAATTCATTCATTCCATATTACTGTATCTGTATCATATTTTGTTCTATAAAGCACTTAAAACTGCGACACTATAAAAGGTGCTACAGAAATAAACATAATTATTACATTATTAATGTTATTTCCTTTAATTATGCCAGGTTAGATGTGGCGAGGTGAGATACAGCATTTCTTAGGTATGAACACTGATGTATGACAGGGTTAGGATTAGGATTCTAAGGAACATTATTTTTAATAAAGACCCTTTTAGTGTGACTAAAATAAATCTTATGTTTAAACAAATTGTGAGCTTGAATAAGACAGCAGTGCTGCTGGAGTTTTTAAACACCTCACTGTCTCTGCTAGACTGAGAATAGTCCACCAACCAAAAATATCCAGATGACCAACTCAAACAGCAGCAATAGATGAGCGATCGTCTCTGACTTTACATCTACAAGGTGGACCAACTAGGTAGGAGTGTCTAATAGAGTGGACAGTGAGTGGACACAGTATTTAAAAACTCCAGCAGCGCTGCTGTGTCTGATCCACTCATACCAGCACAACACACACTAACACACCACCACTATGTCAGTGTCACTGCAGTGCTGAGAATGATCCACCACCTAAATAATACCTGCTCTGTAGTGGTCCTGTGGGGGTCCGACCATTGAAGAACAGGGTAGAAGGGGGCTAACAAAGCATGCAGAGAGACAGATGGACTACAGTCAGTAATTGTAGAACTACAATGTGCTTCTATATGGTAAGTGGAGCTGACAAAATGTACAGTGGAGGTGGTTTTAATGTTATGGTTGATCATTGTAGTTGAATGCTTATTCTCACACAAAAAGGAAATAAATAAATCGTCTGTTTGCACAAATTGCGAGCCTGAAACTTTCACCTCTTAAATAAAGCGAGCGACAAACAGAGCTGAGCAGGAAAATGAAAGTGTGATGAAGCCGTTGAGATAAAGAATACGGTGACACCTGATTGGCCCAGATTTCACCAGATGAAATATTCATACGCTGACATAAAAAAGAGGAATTTGGTTTACGATAATGAGGTTGGAGTATTTTATCCTGCTATTACTGCCCCACTGACACACTTAATTCAAACCTCACCACCACCACATCCCACCCAGACTGGGTAAGTGGGTGTGTGGGTGTGTACGAGTGTGTTTGAGTGTGTGTGAGTGAAAAACTCTGCTGTAGCGACAGAACAGGGAACAGCTGGAACATTTTTCTGTGCTATCGGCCGGCCTGGCATCTGCAAGGATATGATTGGTTAATGTCATGAGGGCCAGGGAAGAGGGGGGAGGGGGATCAGGGGTATATACGATATGACAGTGCCACACAATGTCATTTGGTATGTTCTCTCCATGACTGCATGGGGATTTTGATGTGTTTCTTTCTCTCAAAAACTATTCCAGTAGGTGGATTTATGGGCAACATAGTGGCACAGCATGAAATGAGGATGCTGCACATCATTAGGGCCCTGGGGACTTGGGTTTAACATTACAACTGATGAGTTTGGTATGTTCTCCTACTATGTGGCACTTTAAACTGATTATATGGCATTTCCTGGCACCTTTTACCACCTGCCACACATGAGCTGTCTTTTGTTTTTGTATGATTGCGTTTATGACGGAACGTCTAGATATCTAGCGATGTGGCACGATTGGCATGTTCGGACGTCCTGCTGCTTGCACACACTTACAAGAGGTACTTGC
This sequence comes from Trichomycterus rosablanca, assembly GCF_030014385.1. Taxonomy (NCBI): domain Eukaryota; kingdom Metazoa; phylum Chordata; class Actinopteri; order Siluriformes; family Trichomycteridae; genus Trichomycterus; species Trichomycterus rosablanca. Next base: position 34,629,471 of record NC_086000.1, on the reverse strand, counting down.
AGAAACAACATTGGGCATCTCTGCCCCGTTTCATCTGGCACACTGCTACTTTTAGAGATGAAAAAGGTTTAACTTGGGTTTAACATTACAACTGATGAGTTTGGCATGTTCTCCTGACGACTGTGTGACACTTTAAACTGATTATATAGCATTTTCTGGCACCTTGTACCAACTGCCACACATGAGCTGTCTTTTGTTTTTGTATCATTGTCTAGAACGTCTAGATATCTAGCGATGGCGAGTGTGTGGCACGATTGGCATGTTCGGACGTCCTGCTGTTTGCCCACACTTACAAGATTTGGTTGTTTAAATCCGCTTGGTTCCCTTTGTCTGTGGAATGCAGTGTGTTGTGTTGGAAAAGTGCACTGGGGTACTTACAGAAATACGAGTGGGCATCTCTGCCACGCCTCAGCTGGCACACTGCTACTTTCAGGGAGGAAAAAGAAACAAAAACAGTACAAGCCTCTTTCCTGATGATTTACACAAACACATACGCTAACACGCTGGCATCTTAGGAAGCCAGGAAACCAGTGGCAGTGCCAGGGATCCGTCTGGATGCCAGACTGCCCCCTGTTGTAAGAATCCAGAAGAATTACATCAAAAACAGTAAGAAAGAGGGTACTAAATGGGTAAGGGGGTGATATTTGATATTTCTGAAGAGATATAAAGCTGCCTGGCGCTGGTGTTAGCAAAATTTATAACATGCTGGATTCTCTCTCTGGATTCAGCATCACAATGAGTGACATCATGGTCTCGTACAGTAAGTTGGCGATGACCTTGGCACATTGTACCTTAATAAGTGGCTCACAGACCCATTCAATAACCCTTTTTCCCAGCACATTATTATTATTTGATCTCTAAAACTGTTGGCTGCTTCACTCTGTGCTACCCGCTTGGCCTTGGTCAGCCGCAAAACAGCGCTAGACCAGAAACTGCCCAGAAATATATTACAACACAAAAGAAGCGGCCAAACATGCACGAGCGTTAAATAAAAGCCACTGCGGCTTTGCTCCGTCGTCGTACCCGGGTAATAAAAATTTATTCCTTTCCTCTCTGTCACTTTTCCAGCAAAACCAGCGGTCGTAAAATCCGGCCACATAATGGGCGCCTGGTGGACACGACTGCAGCCAAACGGCACCCAGCGGAAGTGACGCAGCCGACGTCCAAACCAGCTTGTAACGGAATGAGGTGATGTGTTTCAGCACGAGCGCCTGGCATGAGAAGGGCCGCGTGCCATGCATATAGATCTGAAGCCGTCTGTGGGCTTTATTCCTGTGAATAATGGATCTGGATTGTCTTTACATTGGACCCAAGAGAGTGAAAACATAACACAGATGATGAGTCCTGCAGTCATTCATCCAAATATTTCGACATTAATTGCTGTTTAATTGCACATATGAACACGAAGGTTTCAGATCTGGTGCTTTATTGTAAATTTTTAACCTAAAGCTGCAAATCTGTGGGCATACCAGCTTTACTTAAGTAAAACAATATGTGGTATTACTGTAAAATAATAATAATAATAATAATAATAATCATCATCATCATCATCATCATCATAACATATAATAATTAATAATATAAATAATAATATTAATAATAAAAATAATAAATTAAATAATAATAATTGTTATAATTCGATTGTTATATTATAATAATAATAATAATAAGGTTGTTATACTATAATAATAATAATAATCATCATCATCATCATCATCATAATTATAATATATAATAATTAATAAATGATAATAATAATAATAATAATAATCATCATCATCATCATCATCAGCATAACATAATAATTAATAATATAAATAATAATAATAATAATAATAATAATAATAAATTAAATAATAATAATTGTTATAATATGATTGTTATATAATAATAATAATAACAATAAGGTTGTTATACTATAATAATAATAATAATAATAATAATAATAATAATCATAATTATAATATATAATAATAATAATAATAATAATAATCATTATAATATATAATAATAATCATAATCATAATAATCATTATAATATATAATAATAATAATCATCATCATCATCATCATCAGTCATCATCATTACAATATATAATAATTAATAATAATAATAAGATTGTTATACTATAATAATAATAATAATAATAATTAAAAAATTATAATAATAAAAATAGTAATAATAATAATAATAGTAGTAATAAAAATAGTAATAATAATAATAATAATGACATAATTGTCTTTTTTTTTTTTAGCAGAAAAAGTATTCATTATTTTATTCATTTATTCATTATAAGTTTTACGACCATTTTCTTCCTGGACAGGGTTGCGGTTGCAGTGGGTCTGATTAAAAAGGGGGAAATGCAGAAAAAAAAACCCAGACAGGTCACCAGTCCATTACAGGGCAACACACACACACAGTCATTTCTAGTAGCTCCGTTCGTCCTGACTGCACGTTTTTGGACTGTGGGAGCAAACCAGAGCTTCCGGATGTAACCCATGTGGACACAGGGAGAACATGCACACTCTACACAGAAGGACCCTGCATGGCCGCCTGACCGGGGATTCAAACCCAGGCCTTTCTGGCTGTGACACTAGGGGTGTGTTTGAAAACCTAGTGAGCTACCTTGCTGTCTTACTGCATACATAAGCAGCTGCCTCAGTAGAGAGGATTCTAATAAGTCATTGAGTTATGTCAGGTCATTCGAACGCACTACTTAGACAGTGATTCCATCAGTTTTTGTTAGCCTCATGCCATTCAAACCAATGGGATGAGGTGGCACAACGCGCTAGCATGTCAACTAACATCTCCCTTTGTGTACTGAAAACGGTTAAATTCGCTGACAAGCCTAAATTTGCAAATAAAAACACTTGTGCACCTTTATACAAATTAAACATCAATAATAATTTATTTACGTTTGTTTCTCTGCACCGTTCGCCATGTTTTTTATTTTTGTGTGAGAAAAGTTGTGCCGCACTGAATGCTGGGATTGCCTTCACCGCTAAGGCAGCATCGGATGCTTACTCATTCTTGAGTCAAAATAGCATTGAAATTTTAAGATACCTTAGTAGTGAGGATATTAAGGCATCTAGGATTCTGAACAGCCTCCTTCTCAGGAGCGAGCGTAGGATGGCGTAAAATGCATCTATATAGAGAGCGCACTAGGTTCTCTCGCTTTATCTCGCTTTAAAAATAACATTACATTAACATTAAATAAATAAGTAAATACATTTGGAGAAAGGAAATTACCTTCAAATAAAGGCATTAATGAATTGACACGTACTGATTCATGCAAAGTACTGATTCAGTTCAGTTACTGATTCATTAAATCAATTGGTTCAAGTGAATTACTGATCAAGTACTGTTTGGTTCAGTTTTGCCAGAGATCTTTTTTCTCTAAATGTTTATTTTATTGTCCGCTTTAATAATAAAATTATCAAAAAATATTCCTGACCGCATCTTCAATAAAGAATGAATCACATATGAGAAGTCGAGGCGACCAGAAGTGTTTCTCAAACTTAAACGTTAGTCAGTGATAAATTACTGACCGTAGCGTAATGTTTGCTAAATGCTTTTTGTCTTCCACCATTCGTCTCCTAAAATTGGTCATGCCTACGACGCAAGAAAAGCGGAGCCGCGAGTGTGACTGGGGCTCAATGGGAAGAACGTGGGAGACAGAGAGGTGGCATTTGCATGGCAATGTTGCCCGTGCCATTTATCTGGGGGAAGGGGTGGGGGGGATGTTTGGTCCGACACAAAGCCTGGCACCGAGCTTTATTCATAAGGGCCATTAGAGGCTGCTGCGAGAGCGAGTGCGAGAGCGCGGCAGGGGCAGGTGCAGAGAAAACACTCTCCCGCCCAAACCATTTCCACCTGACACTGATTTCTTCATCTGACAGTAATTTCAGCCCTCCCAGTTAATGAACAATGCAATAAATGGGCTTAAATTTGGGAGGCAGAAGTCAGTTTAACATAACCGCCACCATCAGCGCTGACATTAATTGCTCCCTAATTCTGGCAGTTGTGTCTCCGAGAGGCCAAGAGGAGAGAATAAAAGCGCCAGGAGAAAATTGATATGAGACCTGATTCAGACGGAGCGTGACAGCAAAGGCCGGGGACTAGCGGCTCAGCAGAGCAGAGGGGCTGTTTGCTCTGATAGCACTGTGGAAGTTTTATTTATTTATTTATTCACTATCTGTTTTACCACTGCTTTATCCTGGTCAGGGTCACAGTGGGTCTGAAAAAACCACAACACGTCACCAGCCATTTTTTACGGCAATTTCAGTAGCTCCAATTGCCCTTATCCTGGATAAAACCCACTTGGACACATGAAGAACACACAAACTCCACACAGAAATGACCCAGGCCACCCGGCTGCTGAGTCGAACCCAGGCCACCTGAACAGATTTAGTATTTAGTACCAACTTGGTACCCACTTGGACACAGGGCAGTGGTTCCTAACCAGTGGGGTTTTTTCGGGGGGGTCGCCACAGGTTTTTAAAGTATTTTATTTAAAAAATTTTCATGAATTTAACAATCATTAAATCATAAAAAGTACTTCGTAATATGACATGTATGCTTACTTTTACCAAACCTGCGGAAGTTGTGTAGGTGCTGTGTAAACAGAAGTTGTGCACTAAGCGTGTTTTCCTGCATGACTCGATGCGTAAATCAGACGACAATATTACATTTTGTAATTTTTTTAAAGTTACTTCCAAAGTCGGGAAAAACAGTTGCTTGTAAATTTAAATTGCATACGCTGTCATAGAAATTAACACCAATGGAGAAAAAACTTAAATATTCGGATACACGAATACCAATGCTGGCTACCAAAATGCAGAGCCAAACATCACATTAAAGATGATTAACAATGAATGATTAGTGATAATCAATAATTCTGATAAATATTTTATTTAATTTTATTTAATTAATGTTCTGTTAAGTTTAAGATTTGTTTTGAACTGTTAAATGAAAGAATTGTGTTTTGAAAAATCTATTTCACTGTGTTCATATTTAGTTGTGTAAGACCTAAGAAGGCTAAAGGACTCTAAATCTAAGACCTTTTCAGGATTTATCAATAATGCCTCCTAATGTAGCTGTGGCAGGGGTCGCAGCCTACTTGGCCACTGAAAAAGGGGGTCGAGACCCAGAAAAGGTTGGGAAACAGTGCTCTAGAAGAACCTCTTGAAATTATTATTATTATTATTAGTAGTAATAGTAGTAGTAGTAGTAGTAGTAGTAGTAGTAGTAGTAGTAGTAGTAGTAGTAGTAGTAGTAGTAATATTAAGCTTGTATGGTTTAAAGGTGTTTAAATGAGTTTTGGGGGTTTGAATCCCTGGCTGGGCCCACAATTCCAGAAGGTACATGAACCTAGTTATTGGAGAAAAGGGGAGCATACCAGTGCACCCACCCAACCCCAAGCCCAGATAAATAAGCACAAATCAAAAAACTGTACCAACTTAAATGTAGGGACAAAAAATCTGCTGTGGAAACTCCTAACAGGAGCAGCTAAAATAACTAATTCCTTCATTATTATTATTATTATTATTATTATTATTATTAGTAGTAGTAGTAGTAGTATTATAAGTATTATTATTATTATAGCCACCAAGTCTATTGCTAATCCTGGCAGCCAAAAAAATAAAGTTTATCAGAATTCATTTATTTATTTATTTATTTATTTATTGTTAAAAGCAGATCTTCTAAGAAATCCATCATGAATGGACATGGTCCAGTTCAGTGGATCCCCAACAAGAAGAACTCTTATCCTCTCTCGCACTGACGAGGCTTCGTGTTTAATTAATGAAGTGGCCATGTGTGGCAGACAGGCCAGGCTTATGTCATTATACATCACTTTAGGTCACTCCTCACCATCCTGCATGCCCGCTCCCTGGGCACACTCGCTGTCAGTTCCAACCCTCTCCTGCTCCTTTACTCAGCCATTAAGAGTGGCCTCTACCCAGGTCTGATCTCCGGAGATGGTCCTCGGAAGTGGCCTGAAACTTAAGGTCTGACAGGACGAAGCCGGGTTGCTTCTGAAGGCCTCTCCCTCCTCAGTGCTCGGCTGCAATGGCTGGCTTTTAA